>NW_017670645.1:111261-315977 GCF_001879085.1 Nicotiana attenuata
GGGGAGAGAAGAATCCTGAACTCGCGGTTGAATCTGTTAGATTGGTACCATCCGCGAACAGGCTCGCGCAAGTGCTCTAGCTGCACCGCCGTGCGCGTCCTCGGCCTCTACCCCTGCCCCGGCCTCTGACGGTTGCAAGTAGGGGCGCGGGTGCCTGATCATCTCGAGTAGCACGTGTCCTCACCATCTGTGAGAGAATAGAAGGCAGAAGTTTAAGATTGTGATGTCAAAAAATTCTCGCACGATAGGGAATCAAATGAAGTGAAATTTTCCTTAACGAATTACATAGCCTTCGTAGATAAGTACAAACGTCTCCGTACCGATCAGCGAGACTCTAATAAACCGGCCTGTGTTCCGTGACTCCTATGAACCTAGAGCTCTGATACCAACTTGTCACGACCAAGTTCACCCTTCGTGAACATGTCGTGATGGCACCTAGTTACTATAACTAGGTAAGCCTAACAATGCGAGAAAAACAACATTAGCTTGCGGAATAATTAACTTAAACCGAACAACTAAAAGAAATCTGTATTTAACTGCCGCTCGGCATATACAACTCAAAATAAATGCGGAAGTCCTACTATAACCACCCCAAAAACCCGGAAACTCACGGGAAACACAGGCTAAATAGAACATGTAATACACTGCTCTTAACTCCAGAATTTGTCTAAACAAAAGTACGAAAGGAAGTCTAAACGCTACAAGAATAGAGTAAGAAGGAGACACTTCGGTCTGGCGGACGCTGCAGATGTACCTCAAAGTCTCCGTAGCTCTCCCTGCCTCAAGGATAGTGCGCCTGAGTGGAGGTACCTGGATCTGCACATGAGAAACATGCGCAGAAAGGGCATGAGTACACCACATCGTATGTACTCAGTAAGTGCCAAGCCTAACCTCGGTTGGGTAGATGACGAGGAAGGTCAGGGCCCTACTGAGGTTAAACAATATAATACGAATTAAACAGTATGAAAATAGGCAGTAATAATGAGTACAACAATGGAATAAGACAGGCTAAACAAGCAATAACATTACACAAGGAACGGAGTAAACACGAAATATGTACAGCTCAATACCAATGGTAACAATAAGGATCTCCCAGGATACCGTCCTGTAGTCCTTTTCTCAACTGTTTAGTGGATCTCCTAGGATACCGTCCCGTAGTCCATCATATGTATATATCCAAAGGATCTCCCGGAATACCGTCCCGTAGTCCAACTATCAATGTGCAGGGGGATCTATCAGGAATCTAACCCGCAGTCCCAAAAGTAAATATGCAGGGGGATCTATCGAGAATCGAACCCGCAGTCCCAAAGTAAATATGCAGGGGGATCTATCGGGAATCAAACCCGCAGTCCCAAAATAAATAGGAAGGGGGATCTATCGGGAATCTAACCCGTAGTCCCAAAGTAAATGTGCAGGTGGATCTATCGGGAATCGAACCCAGCAGTCCCAATGTAAACAAACAGGGGGAGCTACCGGAATCCCACATCCGTAGTCCCATATGTAAAATGCGCAACCATAACCAGAAGATATTCAGAAGTGAGGTACAAAAAAAAATACAAACAACGGGTAATACTAGCCTAACATGCTCTCACATAGTACAGTTAAGGCAACTTAAGCAAATAGGGCAATTTAAATCAACCAACACACTTTTCTAATCTAACACAGGTTATAAATTGCAAGTAGGATAAGGCAATTCGAAAGAAACTCTGTCTCAATATCTTAAGTAAATATCGGGTTTTTCAACAATTAGCTCAAGTACGCACTCGTCACCTCACGTACAAGGCATTCAATTACCAAATATCGTATCCTAAGGGGAAAAAGGTCCCCCACACAGGTTAGGCAAGCCACTTACCTCAAACCGGCTCCAAATTCAACTTGAAACCACACTTTGCCACGAGTATCCGACTCCAAATGGCCCAAATCTATTCATTTCAATTACATCTCATAAATAACATCTCAAGCAACTAATTTCTTACTATTTAATTTCAGCTAAGACGCAAATTTAGGTAAAATGACCAAAACGCCCCTCAGAGAATGTGGTCAAAAACTCGAGGTTCGACCCAAAATCCTGGTTTACCCATTCCCCCACGAACCCAAATATATGATTTCTTTTGAAATCGGACCTCAAATTGAGGTCCAAATCCCCAATTTTAGAAAAAACCTAGGTTCTACCCCAAACCCCAATTTCACCCATGAATTTCATTGATTTAAGTGGAAACATGTTAAATGAAATGTAAATGATTGAAGGAATTAAGTAAAAATCGACTTACAAATGATTTGGAAGAAGTTTTGTCCTTGAAAAATCGCCTATGGGGTTTGGGTCTTGAAAGAATAATGAAAAATGGTGGAAATTCGACTAAGTTATGAAATTGCTGGGCTGCAGATATCGCAATTGCGAACAGGGGTTCGCAATTGCGAACCCCGACCAAATGTGGGAATTGCGAAGGCTGGTTCATATTTGCGAACCCTTATTATTTTTCCAGTGTTCGCATTTGCGAAAGGTAAGTCGCATTTGCGACCACCCTACTTTCGCATTTGCGAGGATTTGGATCGCATTTGCGATCATAGGCCCAGGTTCCAGGCTTCGCAATTGCAATGCAAAGCTCGCATTTGCGAGCTCGCAAATGCGAGGCATATCTTCGCAAATGCGAAGATCACAGAAGGAAACATACCAGATTTTACAAAGTTCAAAAAAATGCAATCCGACACCTATCCAAAACATCCCCGAGCCTTGGGGGCTCCAAACCAAATATGCACACAACCTCAAAAATATCCTACGGACTTATCCGTGCGATCAACTCGCCAAAATAACATCATATACATCGAATCAAGCCTCAAAACTCATGATTTCTTCCAAATTTTCATAAAACATCAAATTCCCATTTTAAGTCCGAAACACGTCAAACGACGTCCGTTTTCAACCAAACTTTACAGAAAGTGCTTAAATCATATATAAGACTTGTACCGGGCGCCGGAACCAAAATACTGGCCCGATACCATATTCTTCTAATCAAATTTCATTTTCAATTTCCTTAGTTATTTCCAGAAGACAATTTCACACAAAAATTCATTTCTCGGACTTGGGACCTCGGAATTCGATTCCGGGCATACGCCCAAGTCCCATATTTTCCTACGGACCCTCCGGGACCGTCAAATCACGGGTCCGGGTCCATTTACCTAAAATGTTGACCGAAGTCAAATTTATTCAATTTAATATCAAAATTTAGTATTTTTCTCACAGAATTCATATTTAAGCTTTCCGGCTACGCGGCCGGACTGTGCATGCAAATCGAGGCAACCGTAGATGAGGTTTTCAAGGCCTAGGAAGTACAGGATGGTAAGAAAAAAAGTGATGACCCCTTTGGGTCGTCACATCCTCCACCACTAAAACAACCGTTTGTGCTCGAACGGACAAAAGAAAGAAGTACCTGAGTCGGGAAAAAGGTGAGGATAACGGCTCCGCATATAAGACTCAGACTCCCAGGTCGATGCCTCAGGAGGCTGACCTCTCCATTGGACACGAACAGATGGAAATCTCTTGGATCTCAACTGACAAACCTACCGGTCTAGAATAGCTACCGACTCCTCCTCATAGGACAAGTCCTTGTCCAACTGGACAGTGCTGAAATCTAACACGTGGGCTGGATCGCCGTGATACCTCCGAAGCATAGATACATGAAAAACTGGATGCACGGCTGATAGGCTAGGCGGCAATGCGAGTCTACAAGCCATCTCTCCCACTCGATCAAGAATCTCAAACGGACCGATGTACCTAGGGCTAAGCTTGCCCTTCTTCCCAAATCTCATCACGCCCTTCATTGGCGATACTCGGAGCAGTACCCGCTCACCAACCATAAACGCTACATCTCGAACCTTGCGATCTGCATAACTCTTCTGCCTAGAGTGAGCTGAACGAAGCCTTCCTGAATGATCTTGACCTTGTCCAAGGCCTCCTGAACCAAATCCGTGCATAACAACCGAGCCTCCCCCGGCTCAAACCATCCAACTGGAGATCGACACCGTCTACCATATAAAGCCTCATAAGGAGCCATCTGGATGCTCGACTGGTAGCTGTTGTTGTAGGCAAACTCCGCTAATGGTAAGAACTGATCCCAAGACCCTCCAAACTCAATTACACACGCACAGAGCATATCCTCAAGAATCTGAATAGTGCGCTCGGACTGTTCGTCCGTCTGGGGGTGAAATGCTGTGCTCAACTCCACCCGAGTACCTAACTCCTGCTGCATGGCTCTCCAGAACCGCGATGTAAACTGAGTACCTCTGTCTGAAATAATAGAAACTGGAATACCATGCAAACGGACGATCTCCCGGATATAAATCTCTGCCAACCGCTCCGATGAATAAGTGGTACACACAGGAATGAAATGAGCGGACTTGGTCAGCCGATCCGCAATGACCTAAATGGCATCAAACTTCTTCAAGGTCCGTGGGAGTCCAGATACGAAGTCCATGGTGATGCGCTCCCATTTCCACTCCGGAATCTCTATTTGCTGAAGAAAACCACCCGGTCGCTGGTGCTCATACTTCACCTGCTGGCAGTTGAGGCATCTAGACACATACCTAACTATATCTTTCTTCATCCGCCTCCACCAATAGTGCTCCCTCAAGTCCTGATACATCTTCGCGGCACCCGGATGGATGGAATACCGCGAACTGTAGGCCTCTGCTAAAATCAACTCTCGAAGCTCATCAACATGGGGCACACTAATCCGGCCCTGCATCCTCAATGACCCATCATCTCCGATGGTCACATCTCTGGCATCACCGCGCTGGACCTTGTCCTTAAGGACAAGCAAATGAGGGTCATCATACTGCCGCTCCCTGATACGATCAAATAGGGAAAGACCGGGAAACCACACAAGCTAGAATCCGACTGGGCTCCGAAAGATCCAATCTCACAAACTGGCTGGCTAAAGCCTGAACATCCATCGCCATAGGCCTCTCTGAAGCTGGTAAATATGCCAAACTCCCCAAACTCTCCGCCCGACGACTCAAGGCATCCGCCACCATATTGCCCTTGCCCGTGTGATACAGAATAGTAATTTTATATTCCTTTAGCAACTACAACCATCTCCTCTGGCGCAAATTTAGATCCTTCTGCTTGAACAAGTGCTGCGAACTCCGGTGGTTAGTATAGATCTCACAAGGCACACCGTACAAATAATGACGCCAGATCTTCAAGGCATGAACAATAGCAGCTAACTCAAGGTCGTGGACAGGGTAGTTCTTCTCATGTATCTTCAACTATCTGGACGCGTAGGCAATCACCCTACCGTCCTGCATCAACACCGCTCCAAGGCCAACTCTTGAGGCATCACAATAGACAGAATAGGACCCCGAACCGGTAGGCAATATCAAAATTGGGGCTGTAGTCAAAGCTGTCTTGAGCTTCTGAAAGCTCGCCTCACACTCCCCTGTCCACTGAAATGGGCCACCCTTCTGGGTCAATCTAGTAATAGGGGCCGCAATCGATGAAAATCCCTCCACAACTCGACGGTAATAGCCCGCCAAGCCAAGGAAACTGCGAATCTCTGTAGCTGAGGACGGCCTGGGCCAACTCTGCACGACCTCTATCTTCCTCGGGTCCTTCCGAATGCCCTCACTCGATACCACGTGGCCTAAGATTGCCACGAAACTCAACCAAAACTCGCATTTTGTGAACTTTGCATATAACTTCTTCTCTCTCAGGGTCTGAAGCACGGTCCTCAGGTGCTGCTCGCAATCATCCCGACTCCGGGAGTATACAAGAATATCATCTATGAAAACAATGGCGAACGAGTCGAGTTATGGCCTGAACACACTGTGCATCAAATGCATAAAAGCTGCTGGGGCATTGGTCAGTCCAAATGACATAATAAGGAACTCGTAATGACCATACCGAGTCCTAAAGGCAGTCTTCGGAATATATGGCTCCCGAATCTTCAACTGATGGTAACATGAGCGCAAGTCAATCTTAGAAAACACCTGTGCGCCCTGAAGCTGGTCAAACAGATCATCAATACGAGGCAAAGCATAACGATTCTTCACTGTAACCTTGTTCACTGGCGATAATCGATAAAAATATGCATAGAACCATCCTTTTTCTTCACAAACAAGACAGAAGCACCCCAAGGTGAAACACTGGGTCGAATAAAACCCTTACCAAGCAATTCCAGTAATTGATCCTTCAACTCAGGAGGAGCCATACGGTACGGAGGAATGGAAATGGGCTGAGTGCCCGGCAACATATCAATGCCAAAATCAAAGTCTCTATCGGGCGGCATGCCCGGAAGATTAGCTGGAAACACATCGGGATAATCCCGTACCACTGGGACTGAATCAACAGAAGGGGTATCAGCACTGACATCTCTCACATAAGCTAAATACGCGGCGCACCCCTTCCCAACCATACGCTGAGCTTTAAGGAAAGAGATAACTCTACTGGGAGTGTGATCTAAAGTACCACTCCACTCAACTCGCGGAATACCTGGCATAGCGAGCGTCACGGTCTTGGCGTGACAGTCAAGAATAGCAAAATGGGGCGACAACCAGTAATAATGTCAAAATCAACCATACCGAGTGACAATAAATTCGCTCTGGTCTCAAAACCACGAATAGTAACCAAACATGACCGATAAACGCGGTCCACAACAAGAGAATCCCCCACAGGAGTAGAAACATAAACGGGGAAAAACTCAAGGAAATCCCGAGGTACACCAAATGCGGAGCAAAATAAGAAGACACATAAGAACAAGTAGAGTCTAGATCAAATAGAACCAATACACCTCTATAACAAACCATGACAATACCTGTGATGACAGAATCGGAGGCAGCAGCCTCGGTACGGGTAGGTGGGGTAGCAACTGGGGCTGTAACCATAGCCTGAGAACTCTGCGGGGCGCGCTGTGGCCGAGAAGTCTGTGGAGGTGCACTCCTCCCGAGTCTAGGGAAATACCTCACCACATGGCGTATGTCACCACACTCAAAGCAACCTCGCAACTGACGTGGCAGTGGGAACTGTGCGGTACGGGTACTCCAAGACCCCTGAACACCTGAAACTCTGTGGGAACTCTGAGATGCAAACTGAGCTGGCTAACTCATAAAACCTCTACCATGACGCACCTTGCCTCCAAAATAAGGGCTATTATTTTTCCCCGGTCTACGTGGTCTATTCACTCCTCTATACTCTCCCTCCTGACCTCATCTGTCCTCTCTCTCCTGGACCCATCTGTCCCCTACTTGGCGAGAGGTCCTCACCACCCGCTGAGCTGGGACCACAGGCTGTGTCGGCGTGACACCTGGAACCTGACCAATGGGAACTCGCTGCTTTGGAGTGGGGGTGGTGGGAGTCTGGTCCCTCCCCCGATCTGTGAAGTAGTCGATACAACCTGAACCAATCCCGCCTGAATCAACGTACCAAACATGCTCAGGAACTGTGCTAAAGTCTCCTGAAGAGCTGGAGTAATTGTAGCCGTAGGCGTGTCAGGTGCCTGAACTTCGGTTGAATTTGTTGATGGTACCTCGGCGGCAGCTCGCAGGTGCTCTAGCTGCACCGCGTGCGCGTCCTCGGCCTCTACCCCGGCCCCGGCCTCTGACGGTTGCAGTAGGGGGCGTGGCTGCCTGATCATCTCGAGTAGCACGTGTCCTCACTATCTGTGAGAGAATAGAAGGCAGAAGTTTAAGATTGTGATGTCAAAAATTCTCGCACGACAGGGAATCAAATGAAGTGAAATTTTCCTAACGATTACATAGCCTCTCGTAGATAAGTACAGACGTCTCCGTACCGATCAGCGAGACTCTAATAAACCGGCCTGTGTTCCATGACTCCTATGAACCTAGAGCTGTGATACCAACTTGTCACGACCCCAGTTCACCCTCCGTGAACATGTCGTGATGGCACCTAGTTCCTATAACTAGGTAAGCCTAACAATGCGAAAAAACAACATAACTTGCGGAATAATTAACTAAAACCGAACAACTAAAAGAAATCTGTATTTAACTGCCGCTCGGCATATACAACTCAAAATAAATGCGGAAGTCCTACTATAACACCCCAAAACCCGGAAACTCACGGGAAACACAGGCTAATAGAAATGTAATACACTGCTCTAAACTCCAGAATTTGTCTAAACAAAAGTACGAAAGAAGTCTAAACGCTACAAGATAGAATAAGAAGGAGACTCTTTGGTCTGCGGACGCTGCAGATGTACCTCAAAGTCTCCGTAGCTCTCCCTGCCTCAAGGATAGTGCGCCTGAGTGGAGGTACCTGGATCTGCACATGAGAAACATGCGCAGAAAGGGCATGAGTACACCACATCGGTATTCAGTAAGTGCCAAGCCTAACCTCGGTTGGGTAGTGATGAGGAAGGTCAGGGCCCTACTAAGGTTAAACAATATAATATGAATTAAAAGTATGAAAACGTGCAGTAATAATGAGTAAAGCAATGGAATAAGACAGGCTAAATAAAGCAATAATAATTACACAAGGAACGAAGTAAACACGAAATATGTACAGCTCAATACCAATGGTAATAATGAGGATCTCCCAGGATACCGTCCTGTAGTCCTTTTCTCAACTGTCCACTGGATCTCCCGAGATACCGTCCCGTAGTCCATCATATGTATATATCCGAAGGATCTCCCGGGATACCGTCCCGTAGTCCAACTATCAATGTGCAGGGGGATCTATCGGGAATCTAACCCGCAGTCCCAAAGAAAATATGCAGGGGGATCTATCGGGAATCGAACCCGCAGTCCCAAAGTAAATATGCAGGGGGATCTATCGGGAATCGAACCCGCAGTCCCAAAGTAAATAGGAAGGGGGATCTATCGGGAATCTAACCCGTAGTCCCAAAGTAAATGTGCAGGGGGATCTATCGGGAATCGAACCCGCAATCCCAATGTAAACAAACAGGGGGGAGCTACCGGAATCCCACATCCGTAGTCCCAATGTAAAATGCGCAACCATAACCAGAAGATATTCAGAAGTGAAGTACAAAAAAAAATACAAACAACGGGTAATACTAGCCTAACATGCTCTACGTAGTACAGTTAAGGCAACTTAAGCGAATAGGCAATTTAAATCAACCAACACACTTTTCTAATCTAACACAGGTTATAATTGCAAGTAGGATAAGGCAATTCGAAAGAAACTCCGTCTCAATATCTTAAGTAAAAACCGGGTTTTTCAACAATTAGCTCAAGTACGCGCTCGTCACCTTACGTACAAGGCATTCAATTACCAAATATCATATCCTAAGGGGAAAAGGTCCCCCACACAAGGTTAGGCAAGCCACTTACCTCAAACCGGCTCCAAATTCAACTTGAAACCACACTTTTGCCACGAGTATCCGACTCCAAATGGCCCAAATCTATTCATTTCAATTACATCTCATAAATAACATCTCAAGCAACTAATTCTACTATTTAATTTACAGCTAAGATGCAAATTTAGGTAAAATGACCAAAATGCCCCTCAGACCAACGTGGTCAAAACCCGAGGTTCGACCCAAAATCCGGTTACCCATTCCCCCACGAACCCAAATATATGATTTGTTTTAAAATCGGACCTCAAATTGAGGTCCAAATCCCCAATTTTAGAAAAACCTAGGTTCTACCCCAAACCCCCAATTTCACCCATGAATTTCATTGATTTTAAGTAGAAAACATGTTAAATAATGTAAATAATTGAAGGAATTAAGTAAAAATCGACTTACAAATGATTTGGAAGAAGTTTTGTCCTTGAAAAATCGCCTATGGGGTTTGGGTCTTGAAAGAATGATGAAAAATGGTGGAAATTCGACTAAGTTATGAAATTGCTAGGCTGCAGATATCGCAATTGCGAACAGGGGTTCGCAATTGCGAACCCCGACCAAATGTGGGAATTGCGAAGGCTGGTTCGCATTTGCATACCCTTATTATCTTGCCAGTGTTCGCATTTGCGAAAGGTAAGTCGCATTTGCGACCACCCTACTTTCGCATTTGCGAGGATTTGGATCGCATTTGCGATCATAGGCCCAGGTTCCAGGCTTCGCAATTGCGATGCAAAGCTCGCATTTGCGATCTCGCAATTGCGAGGCATATCTTCGCAAATGCGAAGATCACAGAAGGAAGCATACCAGATTTTACAAAGTTCAAAAAAATGCAATCCGACACCTTTCCAAAACTCACCCGAGCCCTCGGGGCTCCAAATCAAATATGCACACAACCTCAAAAACATCCTACGGAGTTATCCGTGCGATCAAATCACCAAAATAACATCATATACATCGAATCAAGCCTCAAAACTCATGATTTCTTCCAAATTTTCATAAAACATCAAATTCCCATTTTAAGTCCGAAACACGTCAAACAACGTCCGTTTTCAACCAAACTTTACAGAAAGTGCTTAAATCATATATAAGACTTGTACCGGGCGCCAGAACTAAAATACGGGCCCGATACCATAGTCTTCTAATCAAATTTCATTTCCAATTTCCTTAGTTATTTCTAGAAAATAATTTCACACAAAAATTCATTTCTCGAACTTGGGACCTCGGAATTCGATTCCGGGCATACGCCCAAGTCCCATATTTTCCTACGGACCCTCCGGGACCGTCAAATCACGGGTTCGGGTCCGTTTAGCCAAAATATTGACCGAAGTCAAATTTATTCAATTTAATATCAAAATTTAGAATTTTTCTCACAGAATTCATATTTAAGCTTTCCGGCTACGTGCCCGTACTGCGCATGCAAATCGAGGCAACTCTAGATAAGGTTTTCAAGGCCTCGGAAGTACAGGATGGTAAGAAAACAAGTGATGACCCCTTTGGGTCGTCACAATAAGTGATTACCGGGTGTTGTGTGGGGTGATCTATATTATTTATAAACCTAGGACCCCCCATCTCTTTTACTTGTTTATTTCATTGTTTATTTTCAAATTTCTCAAACTATTTTTTCTCAAAATTCAGCTTTTTCTCTCGTTTCTTTTCACTCCATCTATTTGCAACCTTTATGTGAAAATCCCCTCTTATTTGAAGCCTTATTTGTCTATAAGTTATTTGTACCCTAAAGTCACAACAATAGCTTGGCCGGGAACCACACTATTGGATTCTGAGGGGTGCCTAACACCTTCCCCTTGGAATAATTTCAAGCCCTTACCCAATCTCTGGTTATCCAAACAAAACCCTTCTTAGTGTCCTAATGCACTTTAATCACTAGGTGGCGACTCTTCACTTCTCTTTAACCCAATTCCCAAAAGCGAATGAGTTGTCCTCCCAAATGTCATAAACCCGATTTCACGAGAAAAAAGGGGCATCGACATTATGGCGACTCTGCTGGGGATATTTTTTAGGCTTTTACCATTTCAGACTATTACTGTGAACTTATGCTTCTTTATGCGCAATTATTTGTTTATTGACTTTAAGCATTCAATTTCCTTTTCAACTACAAAACTGATTTGTCTCTTTGTTTCTTGCCTTTACTGCTTTCCTTCATTTCCGCTTTAAATTATGAAACTGTTGTATTTACTGCTTTCTTAACGTGCAAATACGTGACAACATGCTTTTAATTGTTGCATAATCATGCTCAACATCATATTCCACTCGTGCCAAACAAATCCCATTGCAACGCTTATAATGAGTGGTTGAGCTCTTCCTATATTATTACCCCCTAAATCCGGAAAATGCATATTTGCGGTAAAACCAGTCGATCAACGGTGTAGTCGACGGTTCTGTGCCTTTCCCCCTTGAGTTGTCCGCTCTAGGGTACCAGTCTAAAACCCCATAGGAACCTTACTCCGTTTAAACTGTGCATGCATCATGGTCAAACCTAGTTGGATTAGTTATGTTGTCCACATAATGATCCTTTAAGATAGCCTTGTACAAAGTCCACTGGGTTTCCCTAAACCCAAACGGACATCACCACATTCTGTGCATTTATTTGGAGAACTAAAAATGTATCATGCTAATTGTTGATATTAAATAGTCGAGTCTGGTGGGTCTAAGGGCCTAACCTTATTTGCCTTGCAGGAATATGAGGTACGAAGTCCCCAGATTCGGCATGGTTACCAACATCCACCCAAGATTGCTAAGCTGGTGAAAGATTTACACTCTAGTGACCAACATCGTTTCTCAAAAGGGTCGAAGATTGCCAAAATGCTGAAGGAACCGAAGGCGGACACCTAGCCAGGGCCTACCTATTGCTGGGACTTCGCGAGTTGGGAAAGCTGTTCGATGGAGCCAGGGATGCCGAATCTGGGGAAGGTCCTTCTGGGACCAAGTAGGATAGGAGTTTTTCTTTTCGCTCTATCAAATGTAATAAGGCCGATGGCCATTAGTGATTTCCATTTCCTGTTTATTTAGTGTCAATTTGGGATTCGTCTATTTTTTATCAATAAAATGAGGCATTTAGCATTCTAAGTTCTCTAAATCAACTTGTCGCTAGGCCTACCTCGGGCACAGCGAGGCTCCCAAATTAGGACACGCTTTACATTCCTGCACTATGTGTTTAAATATTACAATACTTTTTATGATCCTCACTAACTTGTTTACCTTTTTGTTTTATTTTTGTTTTGTTATTCCCCTCCCCAAAGGTTAGTTCGTGCACTCTGACATGATCATCTTAAGTAGAGGAGCACGCCTCAATAACTGGACTATCAGGACAACCAAAGCCCGGCGAGCCTCGGGGTAGCAAGGCTAAAACAAGCATCATGCACTATTTTTATTTACTAGATGATTTTCTTTTCGCATTTTTATTCCCGCAATAAGATCTTCAATGTTCGAAACAATTATGAAATTTATCAAAAGCATTTCGACCAATTCTTATGAATCAACACTCATTATTATTTTTATCTCATTACTCTACTTACACAGCATTACTATTACTTATCTTGATGAACCAATGACTGTGACATGCAATGAGACAATGCAACAAACGGATATAGATTCAGGGGAAGATGACATACCAGAGGAGATTGTTAAGGAAGTTGAGAATTTTGAAAACAGACCAAAGTCCAACCTGGACGAGACAGAAATTGTTAATTTGGGGGACGAGGAGAATGTCAAAGAAACACGAATCAGCGTTCACTTATCGTCATCTGAAAAGAAGAAATACACAGAATTTCTAAGAGAATATGAGGACATATTCGCCTGGTCATATGACGAGATGATGGGCCTGAGCAAGTCTATTGTGGCTCACAAACTACCAACCGATCCGACATGTCCGCCGGTAAAGCAGAATCTTAGAAAGTTCAAACCGGATATGAGTCTGAAAATCAAGGAAGAAGTCACCAAGCAGGTCAAAGCCAAGGTCCTCAGGGTAGTGGAATACCCAACGCGGTTAGCCAATATCGTGCCAGTACCAAAGAAGGACGGGAAGGTTAGAGTCTGTGTCGTCTACCGGGATCTCAACCGGGCCAGTCCAAAAGACGACTTTCCTTTACCAAATATACACATCCTGATCGACAATTGCGCCAAGCACGAATTGCAATCATTCGTGGATTATTTCGCTGGTTACCATCATATTTGGATGGGTGAAGAAGATGCTGAGAAAATGGCTTTCATTACGCCGTGGGGAATGTACTGGTACAAGATGATGCCGTTTGGGTTAAAGAATGCAGGGGCCACCTACATGAGGGCTATGACCACCATTTTTCATGATATGATACACAAGGAGATCGAGGTGTACGTAGATGATGTTATCATCAAGTCCAAGAAGGCCACCGATCACATGGAAGATTTGAGAAAGTTTTCCAATAGGTTGCGAAGGTACAACCTGAAACTGAACCCCACAAAGTGTGCATTTGGGGTTCCTGCTGGAAACTTACTTGGGTTTATTGTGAGTCGCCGAGGAATAGAGTTGGATCCATCAAAGGTCAAAGCTATTCAAGAATTGCCACCGCCAAAGAACAAGAAGGACGTGATGACTTTCTTTGGAAGACTCAACTACATCAGCCGGTTCATATCACAGTCCACAGTCATCCGCGAGCCAATTTTTAAGATGTTGAAGAAGGACATCGCTACCAAATGGACCGACGATTGTCAAAAGGCCTTCGACATAATCAAGGAGTACCTGTCAACACCACCAGTCTTGGTCCCGCCTGAGCTAGGTAGACCTCTATTACTCTACCTTGCGGTATTGGACGGAGCTTTCGGTTGCGTTCTGGGGCAACATGATGAAACAGGAAGAAAGGAACAGGCCATCTATTATCTCAGCAAGAAGTATGAGGCCCGGTATTCTCTTTTGGACTGCACCTATTGTGCTTTGAGTTGGGTCGCTCAGAAGCTAAGGCATTACTTCTATGCCTATACTACATACCTGATATCAAGGATGGATCCTCTAAAGTAAGCCCACGCCCACTGGAAAGCTAGCGAAGTGGCAAATCCTGTTGAGTGAATTTGACATTGTCTACGTGACTCAGAAAGCAATCAAGGGACAGGCACTAGCAGATCACCTTGCTGAAAACCCCGTGGATGGAGAATACGAACCCCTGAAGACGTATTTTCCTGATGAAGAGGTATCATTCATAGGAGAAGACATTGCAGAATCCTATGATGGCTGGATAATGTTTTTCGACGGAGCAGCAAATTTCAAAGGAGTTGGCATAGGAGCAGTCCTAGTATCAGAAACCGGTCAGCATTATCCGGAGTCTGCCAAAATCAAGTTCCCGTGCACCAACAATATGGCCGAGTACGAAGCCTACATCCTAGGGCTCAAGATGGCCATTGACATGAACATTCAAGAGTTGCTAGTAATTGGAGATTCAGACTTGCTTATACATCAGGTACGAGAAGAATGGGCAACCAATAACTCCAAAATACTCCCGTATCTGCATCAGGTACAGGAATTGAGGAAGAGGTTCACAAAGACTGAATTCCGACATGTTCCCAGAATCCAGAATGAGTTCGTCGATGCATTGGCTACTTTGTTATCTATGATACAACATCTAGATAAAAACTTCATTGATCCTATTCCAGTAAAGATCTATGATCAGCCAGTTTACTGTGTTCATGTCGAAGAAGAAGCAGATGGAAAACCTTGGTTTCATGACATCACGGAATATTTGGCAAAAGGAGAATACCCAAAACTTGCAAACACTACTCAGAAGCGCACACTTTGAAGGTTGTCCAATAATTTCTTTCACAGCGGAGGAATCCTACATAGGAGGACTCCTGATTTGGGACTATTAAGGTGTGTCGACGCAAAAGAAGCATCCAGGTTGTTGGAGGAAATTCATGCCGGGACCTGCGGTCCATATATGAACGGTTTTTTTTTAGCAAAGAAGATACTCCGGGCTGGTTAATTTTGGATGACTATGGAAATAGACTGCATCCAGTATGTCTGGAAGTGCCATCGCTGTCAGGTACATGCAGACATGATCAAGGTACCCCCAAACGAGCTTAATGCAACAAGCTCACCATGGCCGTTCGCCGCTTGGGGAATGGATGTTATCGGACCAATCGAACCTGCCGCATTAAACGGACACAGGTTTATCCTAATGGCAATTTATTATTTCACCAAATGGGTTGAAGCAGCATCTTACAAAGCAGTAACCAAGAAAGTCGTGGAAGACTTTGTCCGCGACCGCATCGTTTGTCGATTCGGGATTCCAGAGTCAATCATCACTGATAATGGCTCTAACCTCAACAGTGACCTGATGAAGGCCATGTGTGAAACCTTCAAGATCAAACGTAAGAATTCTACAGCCTACAGACCTTAGATGAACGGAGCCGTAGAGGCCGCCAACAAGAATATTAAGAAGATACTAAGGAAAATGATAGAGAAGCATAAGCACTGGCACGAGAAGCTATCATTTGCTTTTCTAGGGTACCTCACCACAGTCCGCACATCAACTGGGGCAACCCCCTATATGCTGGTTTGTGGTACAGAAGCAGTCATTCCCGCTGAGGTAGAAATTCCTTCCTTAAGGATCATACAAGAAGCAGAACTCGACGATGCAGAATGGGTGAAAAGTCGTTACGAGCAGCTAGCTCTTATAGATGGGAAGAGAATGAATGCAGTTTGCCACGGTCAGCTTTATCAGAACAGAATGTCCAGAGCCTTCAACAAGAGGGTCAAGCCGAGACAGTTCACACCGGGGCAGCTGGTGTTAAAGAAAATTTTCCCGCGTCAAGATGAAGCCAAAGGGAAATTCTCCCCTAACTGGCAGGGTCCATACATGGTTCACCGGGTTCTAATAGGAGGAGCCCTTATACTTGCAGAAATGGACGGAGATGTTTGGCCAAAACCAATTAATTCAGATGCAGTCAAGCGCTACTATGTGTAATCCCATGTTTTCCTATATGATGTAATTTGAACTACGTCTGAGCTGATTCCCGTTTAAGAGGGGATACGTAGGCATCCTTATGGGTTCGGTCACAATTCAATAAAATTTTCATTTTCCCCGCAATTGGAAACTGGGGCAGAATTTTGAAGAGGACCCTCAAAATTCCGAAGTAATTTCAGCCGATCATCGCAAGCAGACGCCAGAAGTATCAACCCATTAAACTAGGGAAGAATTTTGAGGAGGGGCCCTCAAAATTCCATAGCAAGAGAGGTCGCAATGTCTTGAGCCACGTCACAATCGTTGGTTCATCTAAAAGCTATTTCTTAAATATATACTTATGTCATATTTTTACAAATTTATGCATGTTTATTTATCGAAATCGTTTTTTTCAGTGACGCTACCCCAATGATGCATACCGTATCACCAGATCAAAGCCGAACAGGTCAAGCAAGGCCAGCAGGGATACGAACTAACCTCCCCTCTACAAAACTCACGATTTTTCTTTGGATGCAGACACTTGGATTGCGAGAGCATCTGACATACTATACGCTCACGTGACAAACATTGTTCAGGAATATACCTCTCAGAATCGTTGCATTTACCAGCATTTGCTATTCACGCACGCCGGTGACATTCCCTATATCGTAATGTCCCCAGCAGTGACAATATCGCAACCTGCTATCAGCTAAGAAACTCTATTACCATTTGCCATTTTACTTTATTTCTGCACTGCATAAGGCTACCATTCTGCCTTCCGAGACTAAACACTGTCTCCATCTGCATTTCTGCATTGCATAAGGCTACCATTCTGCCTTCCGAGACTAAACACTGTCTCCATTTGCATTTCTGCATTGCATAAGGCTATCATTCTGCCTTTCGAGACTAAACACTGTCTCCATCTGCATTTCTGCATTGTATAAGGCTATCATTCTGCCTTCCGAGACTAAACACGCATTTCCTGCATTGCATAAGGCTACCATTCTGCCTTCCGAGACTTAGCTCTGTCTCCATCTGCATTTCTGCATAGCATAAGGCTACCATTCTGCCATCTGCCTTCCGAGACTAAGCTCTATCTCCATCTGCATTTCTGTATTGCATAAGGCTACCATTCTGCCTTCCGAGACTAAGCTCTGTCTCCATCTGCATTTCTGCATTGCATAAGGCTACTATTCTGCCTTCCGAGACTAAGCTCTGTCTCCATCTGCATTCCTGCATTGCATAAGGCTACCGTTCTGCCTTCCGAGGTTAAGCTCTACCTCCATCTGCATAGCTGAAATATCGCCACCTTTATTTACCCTTGCATGGCTGAAAGATCGCCACCTTTATTTATGTCCTGCATCGGCTGAAAGATCGCCATATTTATTCTTGCATCGGCTGGAATATCGCCACTTTATTTACGCTTTCATGGGCTGAAAGATCGCCACCTATCGCATTGCATGGGCTGAAAGATTGCCAAATTTGTCCGAAGGCGTCATTGTTCGGAGGCACCATTCGCATAGCCCGAAAACGCCATGTCATGGCCTGAGGACCCCTTTTAATCTCTTGCATATCATTATTCAAAGGCATCATAGTTCGGAGGCATCATTCTCATAGCCCGAGAGCATCATTTCATAGCCGGCGAATCCTTTATTATATGATTCATGGCCCAGGACATCATGGTCTAAGGACGTCATCCTAACCGTCCGAAGACAACATTCATGGTCCGATGGGAATTTGCATCACGTTTAATTTTTCCGCACGATATACGCTTGTGTTGCTTGTTTGCAGGTAAACCGGCTAGCAACAACCGTCTCAGCAGGAGCGACCCCGCTCCAGTTCCCGCAGCCCTGGCAGACTTTAACCATCCATCCTAACCTAAATATCGCGTCCGTTCTTGAAAGATCTCCATCGGCATGCTCCGCCGTCAGATCCTGAACTACATACGGCCTGATTCCTGTAAGACCAAGGATATGTAGGCAGCTCAGGAACCAGAGCACGGTCAACCTCTTCAAACCATTTCATTCGGTCAAAATTGGCCATCATATCTTTACCCGACAACTCTTTCATCATTCCCGGGTAAAGAGGGGCAGCTGTTGATACCTAATTTTTTCCCGTATATTTTTTGTATGCAAAATACGTTCAAAATAGTATATATATATGCATATATAAGCATGTCCAAGTGTTTTATTATTTTTCTTCAATTTTTTAAGAAGGATTTTTAAACCAATTTATTGCCCTATTTTAGCAGTACAAAAACCAATAATTATTCCCAAATTATCCTTTTGGTGATTCAGTTATTGTATTCTCGTATTTATACCAATATATAGCTAAGATAATTTTGGCACATTTTTTTTAAAATTGATTTGGTATTTTTAAAGCTAAATTGCACTAAATTGCAATTTTAGCCTATTTTAAGAATTAATTGCGTTTATAATTACAAATTTGATTCCAGTATTTTTAATCTAATATTTATATACTATTAATTAATTTAGCACCTTTAATTTATTTTCCGAAATCATTTTACTATTTTATAAAATAAAAAGGAAAAAGTGGCTATTTAAAAGTTAGCCCCATTTCATTTCAATTTTAGCCCGAATTAACCCCCCCTAATTAACCCAATTTCAATCTCAAACCGGACCAACCCAATTCCTAAATTTCCCGACCCCTAACCCGTTAATAAAACCCGCCCGACTCCCCTTTTGATCCAGGCCGTTGATCATTTTGATAACGACCATAATTACCCCTTTCCTTGTTAATTTCCCAAACACCCTAACCCTAATCACTTTCACCTAATCAGCCGCCTTTGAACCCCTTCATCTCTCAAACTCTCTCGAACATTCCTGGAACCCTAATCGTCTCCCACCGTCTTCAACCTCGAAACCCACTGGAAACCATGTCTTCTCCGGCCATGGGAGTCTTATATTCACCTCCTGTCGCTCCTATGTGCTCGGTACTTGAAGATTCGAGGCCAGACCTCGAAGGTCTTCACTCAGACCTTCGCCGACTCGAGGTTTCGGGCCATCTCCGGCCTTGCTCCGGCGTGCTATAGTTGTTTGAGTCTGATTTCGACCTCTCCAACTCAGGTCAATGACTTTTCAAAGCCTTCTCATTCTAGGGTTCTTCTGAAACCCTAACCTTTCGATGTTTTCTCCGATTCTTTTTAGATCTGTTGTGTATCTATGCTCTACTTGGGTTTTCAAACGATTCCCCTAATTTGTTTTTTGAAAATTACTTTCAAAACCCTTCTTTTCCGATTTAGGGTTTTCTGAAAAGTGTTTAAGTGTTTTATGACTTACTGTGTTTCCTATATCATGTTCTTGCATGCTTTCTACTGTGTTCTTGTGCTTTTTCTTTTACCATGTTCTTGTATGTTCTTTTACTGAGTTTTACACTCCGTTCTTGAATGTTCTTTACTGTGTTCTATATGCTCCACGCTTGTGTTTCTTCTACCATGTTTTCCATATTATGTTCTCATGTGCTTTCTACTATGTTCTGGTATTTCTTCTACTATGTCCTACTATACTACACCTTTCTACTGTGTTCTTTGATATATTCCTTCTACTTATCCTTGTTTAGGTCTCTTCTGAGAAAAAACTTTCTTAAGCATGTTGCTTCTACTCTTTCTACTGTGTTTACATCTTTTCTTATGAGTTTCTGAAAGAAACCCCTGAGCTGGTTTCGACTACTTGCCTCCTCATCCCTGTATTTGATTCTAGGTGGAAACCCTAGAATTTGGGGATTCCGTCGAGGTTTGATTATATGAACTAGGGTTTTGTTTTAGAACCCTTAACTCCTTCAGACTCACTTTGAGTCTCTGAACTGAGTTTGGACATCTTTTGTACAATTCGGAACTTTTTGCTAAAACTCTCCTACACTGGAGTTTCTACTGATTTTACAATGGCGACAAGTTTGTTTTATGTTTAACGTGTCTGTATGATTTATATGTGATGAATCCTTCTTCAAAAAGGTTTTCAAACTAGTGATTGACTCAGAATTCCTTTTTAATAGGTCTAATTGATTGTTTGCTGATTTTCCTTAAGTTAAAACCTTTTCCATCTTTCTGACTTGGTTCATTCATACCAAATCTCAGACCTTGTGATTTCTTGGCTGTTAATTGATTTTTTTTCCGTAAATTGTACAACCGTGTATTTCAGAGACCTTGTCCTTAAATAACCTTTATGTATTTGCCCTCAATTGCATGCTTTACACAGGTGTTTGATTAATTTCTTTCCTTAATTGCTTTATACCCGTTTGAATTTGAATCCCTTAATTAAAGGGAGTCTTATGTGATTGATTTACAATCAGTCTTCAATTATTTTCTTACCTTATTTCCTCATGACTTCCACACTATAAATATACGACCCCTCTTTTCACAAAGCACACACGACTGAAAACACCTCAAACTACACAATTTCACAATCCCTTCTGAACTCTCACTTAAAAGTATTTTGTCTTCCTGCTTGCACTTTGGCTTTTACAAGACTACTGCCTTTTCTAGTTGTTTCTTTGAAACTGGTATGTTCTAATTTAAGTTTCAGCATCACCCAAATGTGCTTACTTACAGTTTTCTTTTGTATCCATGTCTACTTTATTGTTTTCTGTGGAGTTTGATATTTAGTTTAGTAATGCCTATGTTCTACTGCTTGTTTCTTTTATGAATCTTTGCTTCCTACCCCATTACCCCTACGTGTTTGTGAGTGGTGACTCAGGGCATGGCAATATGAGTTGTTGTCCATGAACTGAGTTCTGAACCTTAACCTCCAAACAGGCTGGAGGGTGTGCCAGCACCTCCCATTACTGAGTATGCCTATCAGCCTGCTCTCCTTATGCTCTTGCAAATTCCCACTCCCTGCACCCTTATGTGTGCTGATTTTAAGTTATTCCCCTTTTCCCTTTCCCCTCTCAGAATTCCCTTCTGCACTTACACTCTCTCCTAGTTTCTATGTTCTGCCCCTCTCTGGTAAGCCTTGCCTTGGGACCTTGAGTTCCCTCTGAACTTGGACACCTGAGGGCTGGCCCTTCCACACTGCACTATTGTCCTGATTTGGAATTGTATTTGGGGTGTAAGCATTGCCCGGAGTCCATGAGGCTCTTAGGGAACTCTGACTCACCCCAAATGAGAGAAAGGCTTTTGAAATCTGATCTTTGGAGATGGTTTACTTCATACTTCAGACAGGAAGTCTGAATCAGGCTCTCCTTGGTTGTAACTTTCAATTTCTGATGTATTTTTTTTTAAAATTCTCTTTGGGCTATAATAAACTTTGTAATAAACTTTCGGGGATGTGTAGTGAAAAGGGAGGGGTAACTATGCAGAAAAGGGTAGATAACTTGCCTATAGGAGTCTCTAATTTCAGCATTCTCATTTAGATACCATGACTATAGGGATTCTGCACTTTCATGTAGATATTATGTCTATAGCTTCTGCACACGCACGTAGAGAATATGCCTATAGGTCTTTTCTGATTCTTGCATACCCGCTTTTCACTAGGCAAACTTACTATAGGCCCTAATAACCAAAAATTGTAATCAGATACGCAACTCTTAGATACCATGTTGTAGAATTTCTGCATTCTTCTATGTCTATAACAATGTTTTAAGTTGGCAAACACATAGAAAGCATGCCTATAGGGGTTCTAATTCAAGTTTAAATTGCCTCATTCGTTTATAAGTTTAAAACTGGCATTACCAATGGCAGAACCTGTGCTCATTTTTTTACTGACAACTTTCTTTTTACCTAAATCAATCTGCAATCAGTTCTTCTTCTTCTTCTTCTTCTTCTTTTGTTTCTGAAATCAGTAGATATCATGCCTATAGGTTTTGTCTATCACTTAGGAAAGACAGGATAAACTTATAAACTGAACCAGATTTTATTAACTACAACCAACAGGCAGGCCTTATTCGGGCTTCTTATCTAAACTATGTAATAAATCAATCTGCCACCACTTCCTTTTAAGTTTTTTTTAGACCTTAAACAGTACGTGTAAGACATGCTAAACTATGTGTTTTCTCTGGTTTAAGGAGGTTTGTCTGAGCCTTATTATTTGTTTATATGCTCTCCCCCAAACTTGCTATATGTGTTTTGATTGTCGCATTAGTATTTTAACCTTTTGAAACCACAAATAAGCCAATGTCCCCTCCCTTTAGGATTAGTAATCCCAAATACCTCCGGGATTGATAGATTTGGGGCGGGTAATAGCATGCAATAAGTAAATGAGACTATTCCGTGCTTTAGTACCTTAACGGGGTGGGAAAGGGTAGACATGGATATGATGACCACGCGATAACACCACGTGTATAAGTGATTACCGGGTGTTGTGTGGGGTGATCCATATTATTTATAAACCTAGGACCCCCCTCTCTTTTACTTGTTTATTTCATTGTTTATTTTCAAATTTCTCAAACTATTTTTTCTCAAAATTCAGCTTTTTCTCTCGTTTCTTTTCATTCCATCTATTTGCAACCTTTATGTGAAAATCCCCTCTTATTTGAAGCCTTATTTGTCTATATGTTATTTGTACCCTAAAGTCACAACAATAGCTTGGCCGGGAACCACACTAGTGGATTCTGAGGGGTGCCTAACACCTTTCCCTTGAATAATTTCAAGCCCTTACCCAATCTCTGGTTATCCAAACAAAACCCTTCTTAGTGTCCTAATGCACTTTAATCATTAGGTGGCGACTCTTCACTTCTCTTAAACCCAATTCCCAAAAGGGAATGAGTTGTCCTCCCAAATGTCATAAACCCGATTTCGCGAGAAAAAGGGGGCATCGACAGCCCCGACCTAATTTTGATCGGAGGCCCCCAAAACAATACACAGCCATTACCGAACCCATTGATCAGCTATATGAGAGACTCAAAATCGCTGGTTATGTCACCCCCATCCCTGCTTCAACCCTTGAGAACCCTTCTCAGTGGGTTAACCCAAACAAATCTTGCGCATACCACTCTGGCATGAAGGGACACACCATCGACGAATGCCGCTCTTTAAAAGACAAGATACAGTCCATGATTGATAACAAGGTCATTGTAGCAAAGGAAGCCGCTCCGAATGTCTGCAACAACACCTTGCCAGACCACAAAGGCGGGGGTGTTCACATGATTGAAATAGAAGATGATTGGGATCCCGAGGGATCCATCGGGTTGATCGCGGAAGGCGATGATCCAAAGAAGCCAGTAGTCACTCTCAACCCCATCATAGTCCTGATTCAACCGTCCGAGGTCACTGAGGTAGATGTGTCTATCCCTCTTGAGTTTGAGGCAGCGCCATCATAAAAATACCGGCACTATTTCAGGTTACACTTTTACCACCCAAAGAACATATCCCATTTGAAGTAAAGGTAGCCGCACCAATTCCAGTGGCGATGACCACCATGCCATCATTCCATACAAAAGCTATTCCTTGGGATTACACGGCCGAGGCTAGGAGGAAAGGAAAAGTCAGGTTTGAAGAGACTATTGCAGCACAGGGTATGACAAGGAGTGGAAGAGTCTATACCCCGGAACACTTAGCTGAGTCGAGTAAGCAAGCTTCCAACCGGCCACTCATCATTGAAACAGGTCCAGACGACCTTTGGAGGAAGATACAGGCCAAGGAGTATTCGGTCATCGACCAGCTAAACAAAACACCAGCGCAAATATCTATCTTCTCATTGCTGTAGAATTCCAAGGCACACAAAAATGCTCTGTTGAAGGTGCTGAGTGAAGCATAAGTGCCAAGTAACATCACCGGCGGAGAAATGGCCAATATGGTGGGACAAGTCTTAGAAAGCCATAAAATCACCTTCTATGAGGGTGAGCTGCCGCCTGAAGGGTTTTGTCACAACAAAGCATTGCATATCACCGTGCAATGTGAAGACTACTTCATCACTAGGATCCTGATCAATTAGGGTTCTAGCCTTAATATATGTCCATTGATAACACTCAAGAAGCTGGGTAAAGGACTCCACGAGATGAAAGAAGGAGCGATCAACGTGAAAGCTTTTGACGGGTCTCAGAGGTCCACCATCGATGAGATTAGCCTATGTCTGCAGATGGGACTGACTTGGTTCGAGGTTGACTTTCAAGTGATAGATGTGCCAGCATCCTACAACCTGCTGTTAGGGCGCCCTCGGAGGATTCATTCTGTGGGGGCTGTGGCTTCAACATTGCATCAGGCCATAAAATTTAAATGGAATCACCAGGAAGTGATCATTCACGGTGACGACAGCAATCCTATATACAGTCGTCAGACCGTTCCGGCAATAGGAAGAAGAAAGTTAGGTGGAGAGACCTACCACCACATCGAGCAAGTCAATGCTGTAGACAAGGATAAATGGTGGGACAACAAGATCGAGAGTATATTGAATTGGAGTGGATACGAACCTGGCAAGGGGCTCGGCAAAAACCTCCAGGGGATTGCTAAACCCATAAAGCTCAAGAAGCACGACACTACTTTCGGTTTGGGATACGAGTAAACTTGGGAAGAATTCAATAACTGGTCGCCACCATGGCGCGGTCCTTACTATCTACTGGAACAGCCAATACCGCCTTTGGACAGACTTTCCAACAGGCTGACATTGTTTATGGGACAGACGAAGAGGAAGCACTTGCTGCGGTGAAGAACTTGTTATTAGAAGATAATGACATGGACTGCTGTGTTGTTTTCGAGGAGGAGGGGGAGGAAGGTCCTTCCATACAAGCTGTGAGTAGAGGGGCATACCTCAATAATTGGACCATCAGGACCATCAGAGCCCGGCGAGCCTCAGGCATTACTATTACTTATCTTGATGAACCAATGACTGTGGCATGCAATGAGACAACGCAATAAACAGACATTGAGTCAGAGGAAGATGACATACCAGAGGAGATCATCAAAGAAGTTGAGAACTTTGAGAACAGACCTAAGTCCAACCTAGATGAAATAGAAATTGTTAACCTGGGAGATGCAGAGAATGTCAAGGAAACACGAATCAGCGTTCACTTGTCGCCGTCAGAAAAGAAGGAATACACAGAATTTCTAAAGGAATATGAGGACATATTCGCCTGGTTATATGTTGACATGACTGGTCTAAGTACATCTATTGTGGCACATAAACTGCCAACTGATCCGACATGTCCGCCGGTAAAGCAGAAGCTCAGAAAGTTCAAGCCAGATATGAGTTTGAAAATCAAAGAAGAAATCACTAAGCAAGTCAAAGCTAAGGTTCTTAGGGTAGTAGAATATCCGACATGGTTATCCAACATTGTACCAGTACCAAAGAAGGACGGGAAGGTAAGAGTCTGTGTCGACTACCGGGATCTTAACCGGGCCAGTCCGAAAGACGACTTCCCCTTGCCAAATATACACATCCTAATCGACAATTGTGCCAAGCACGAGTTACAGTCATTCGTTGATTGCTTCACCGGTTATCATCAGATCTGGATGGATGAGGAAGATGTTGAGAAAACGGCTTTCATTACGCCGTGGGGAATGTATTGTTACAAAATGATGCCGTTCGGTCTGAAGAATGCAGGGGCCACTTACATGAGGGCCATGACTACCATTTTTCACGATATGATACACAAAGAAATTGAGGTATATGTGGATGATGTTATCATCAAGTCCAAGAAGTCCATTGATCACATGGAAGATTTGAGGAAGTTCTTCAACAGATTGCGAAGGTACAACTTGAAACTGAATCCTGCAAAATGTGCATTTGGGGTTCCAACCGGAAAGTTGCTTGGGTTCATTGTGAGTCGCCGAGGAATAGAACTGGATCCTTCAAAAGTCAAAGCCATTCAAGAACTACCGCCGCCAAAGAACAAGAAGGATGTAATGAGTTTCTTGGGAAGACTTAACTATATCGGCCGGTTCATAGCACAGTCTACAGTAATCTATGAGCCAATCTTTAAGACGTTGAAGAAGGACGCCGCTACCAAATGGATCGATGACTGCCAAATGGCCTTCGATAGAATCAAGGAATACCTGTCAACACCACCAGTCTTGGTCCCGCCCGAGCCAAGTAGACCCCTATTACTCTACATCGCAGTACTAGATGGAGCCTTCGGTTGCGTTTTGGGGCAGCTTGATGAAACGGGGAGAAAGGAACAAGCCATTTACTATCTCAGCAAGAAGTTCACTCCCTACGAAGCCCTGTATTCTCTTTTGGAACGCACCTGCTGTGCTTTGACTTGGGTAGCTTAGAAGCTGAGACACTACTTCTGTGCCTATACCACATATCTCATATCAAGGATGGATCCTTTAAAGTACATCTTTCAGAAGCCCATGCCCACTGGCAAGCTAGCCAAGTGGCAAATCCTGCTGAGTGAATTCGATATTGTGTACATAACCTAGAAAGCGATCAAAGGACAAGCACTGGCAGACCACCTTGCTGAAAACCCTGTGGATGGAGAATATGAACCTTTGAAAACATATTTTCTTGATGAAGAGGTATCATTCATAGGAGAAGACATTGTAGAATCCTACGATGGTAGGAGAATGCTTTTCGATGGAGCAGCAAACTTCGAAGGAGTTGGCATAGAGCAGTCTTGGTGTCAGAAACCGGTCAGCATTATCCGGTGTCTGCCAAACTCAGGTTCCCCTGCACCAACAATATGGCCGAGTACGAAGCCTGCATCTTATGGCTCAAGATGGCCATTGAGATGAACGTTCAAGAGTTGCTGGTGATTGGAGATTCAGATTTACTCATACATCAGGTGCGTGAAGAATGGGCAAGCAAGAACTCCAAGATACTCCTATATCTGCATCATGTACAGGAATTGAGAAAGAGGTTTACAAAGACGGAGTTCCACCATGTCCCCAGAGTCCAAAATGAGTTCGCCGATGCATTGGCGACCCTATCATCTATGATACAGCATCCGGATAAGAATTTCATTGATCCATTTCCAGTGAAAATTCATAATCAGCCAGCTTACTGTGCCCATGTTGAAGAGGAAGCAGACGGAAGGCCTTAGTTTCATGATATCAAGGAATATTTGGCAAAAGGAGAGTACCTGGAGCTTGCCAATCATTCTCAGAAACGCACACTTCGGAGATTGTCCAACAGCTTCTTTCACAGCGGAGGAATCCTGTATAGGAGGACTCCTGATTTAGGACTACTGAGGTGTGTCGACGTAAAGGAAACATCCAAGTTGCTAGAGGAAATTCATGCTGGGACCTGTGGTCCACATATGAACGGTTTTGTCTTAGCAAAGAAGATACTCCGGGCTGGTTACTTTTGGATGAATATGGAAACAACCAGTATGTTCGGAAATGCCATCGCTGTCAGATACATGCAGACATGATAAAGGTACCTCTGAGCGAGCTTAACACAACAAGCTCACCATGGCCGTTCGCCGCTTGGGGAATGGATGTTATTGGACCAATCGAGCCTGCCACTTCCAACGGACACAGGTTCATCCTAGTAGCAATCGACTATTTCACCAACTGGGTCGAAGCAGCATCTTACGGAGCAGTGACTAAGAAAGTCGTGACAAACTTTGTCTGCGACCGCATTATTTGCCGATTCGGGATTCCAGAGTCAATTATTACTGATAATGGCTCCAACCTCAACAACGACTTGATGAAAGCTATGTGTGAAACCTTCAAGATAAGACACAATAATTCTATAGCCTACAGGCCTCAAATGAACAGAGCTGTAGAAGCCGCCAATAAGAATATCAAGAAAATATTGAGGAAAATGATAGAGAAGCATAAACAGTGGCACGAGAAGTTATCATTTGCTCTATTAGGGTATCGCACCACAGTCCGCACATCAACTGGGGCAACCCCCTATATGCTGGTTTATGGTACAGAAGCCGTCATTCCCGCCGAAGTAGAAATTCCTTCCTTAAGGATCATACAGGAAGCTGAGCTCGACGATGCAGAATAGGTGAAGAGTCGTTACGAGCAGCTAGCTCTTATAGATGGGAAAAGAATGAACGCAGTGTGTCATGGCCAACTTTATTGGAACAAAATGTCCAGAGCCTTCAACAAGAGAGTCAAGCCCAGGTAGTTCACGCCAGGGCAGCTGGTATTAAAGAAAATTTTTCCGCATCAAGACGAGGCCAAAGGGAAGTTCTCTCCCAATTAGCAGGTTCCTTACGTTGTTCACCGGGTTTTAACAGGAGGAGCCCTCATACTTGCAGAAATGGACGGAGAGATCTAGCCAAAGACGATTAATTCAGATGTAGTCAAGCATTACTATGTGTAATCTTCATACTTCCCTATATGATGTAAATTGAACTACGCCTGACCTGATTCCCGTTTAAGAGGGGATACGTAGGCAGCCCTATGGGTTCGGCCACAATTCAAAAAAATTTTCATTTCCCCCAAAATTGGAAACTAGGGCAGAATTTTGAGGAGGACCCTCAAAATTCTGAAGTAATTTCAGCCGATCGTCGCACGAGCAACAGTCAGAAACGTCAACCCATCAAACTGGGGCAGAATTTTAAGGAGGACCCTCAAAATTCCATAGCAAGAGAGGTTGCAATGTCTCGAACCGCGTCACAGTCGTCGGTTCATCTAAAAATATTTCAATCATACATCTATGCTTTTACAAAATCATGCATGTTTATTATCAAAACTGCTTTGTTCAGCAATGCTACCCCAGTGATACATACAGTATCACCAGATCAAAGCCAAGCAGGTCAAGCAGAGCCAGCGGGGATACGAACTAACCTCCCCTTTTACAAAACTCACGATTTTTTTTGGATGCAGGCGTTTGGATTGCGAAATCATCAAACATGCTATACACTCACGAGAAAAACATTAATACAACTCTCAGAACCGTTGCGTTTACTCACATTTTCTATCCACACACACCAGTGACATTCCGTGTGTCACAGTGTCCCCAGCAGTCACGATGTCGCAATCTACTATCAGCTAAGAAAAGCCCTGTTACCATTTGCCCTTTTATTTCTTGCATAAGGCTACCATTCTGCCTTCCGAGGTTAAGCTCTACCTCTATCTGCATTTGCATTGCATAAGGCTACTATTCTGCCTTCCAACTTGCATAAGCTACCATTCTGCCTTCCGAGGTTAAGCTCTACCTCTATCTGCATTTGCATTGCATAAGGCTGCTATTCTGCCTTCCAACTTGCATAAGGCTACCATTCCGCCTTCCGAGGTTAAGCTCTACCTCTATCTGCATTTGCATTGCATAAGGCTACCATTCTGCCTTCCAACTTGCATAAGGCTACCTCTATCTACATCTGATTGGATAAGGCTTCCGTTCTACCCTCCGAGAACAAATGCTGTCTCCATCCACATTGCACGGCTGAAAGATCGCCACATTGCACGGCTGAAAGATCGCCGCATTGCACGGCTGAAAGGTCGCCACATTGCACGGCTGAAAGATCGCCGCATTGCACGGCTGAAAGAGCGCCACATTGCACGACTGAAAGATCGCCACATTCGCACGGCTGAAAGATCGCCACATTGCACGACTGAAAGATCGCCGCATGCTACTGCATCCTTCATGGGCTGAAATATCGCCAACTTATCCAAAGGCGTCATCATTCGGAGGCACCATCCTCATAGCCCGAGAACGCCATGTCATGGCCTGAGGATCCCTTTCAATCTTTTGCATATCATTATTCAAAGGCACCATGGTTTGGAGGAACCATCTTCATAGCCCGAGAGCATCATTTCATAGCCTGCGAATCCTTTATTATACGCTTCATGGCCCAGGACATCATGGTCTAAAGATGTCATCATAACCGTCCGAAGACAACATTCATGGTCCGACGGGAATTTGCATCATGTCTAAGTTTACGCACAATATATGCTTGCATTATTTATTTGCAGGTAAACCGGCAAGCAACAACCATCCTGGCAGGAGCGTTTCCGCTCCAGTGCCCGCAGCCACATCAGACCTAACTATTCCCGTAAGCCTTTCATGCACCCTGACTGAAACATTACGTCCGTTCTTGGAAAGTACCTGTTGGCATACTCCGCTGACGGATCCTGAACTACATATGGCCTGATTCCTGTAAGGCCAGGGATATGTAGGCAGCTCAGAAGCAAGGGTGCGGCCTATCTTCTTAAAACTGTTTCGTTCCGTCAAAATTTGGCCATCATATCTTTACCCGACAACTCTTTCATCCTTCCCGGGTAAAGAGGGGCAGCTGTTGATACCCAATTTTTCCCTATATATATTTTATAAGCAAAGTACCTCAAAATGGCATGTATGTATATATAAGTATATCCAAGTGTTTCCTTATTTTTCCTTAATTTTAAAAGATTTTTTAATCAATTTATCCCTCTATTTTATCCATAAAAATCCAATAATTATTTCTAAAATTATTACTTTGGTAATTCATGTGTTGAAATTTTATATTTATGCTAAGATATGGCTAAGATAATTTTTGCATATTTTTTTCAAATTTAGTTAGTATTTTTAAGCTAAAGTGTATATAATTGCAATATTAGCCCCCTTTTTAGATTTAATTGTGTTTTATATTCATAAAATTAAGTTTGGTATTTTTAAATAGTTAATTATGTGCTATAAATCATTTTAGTACCTTTAATTTATTTCCAGAAATCATTTTATTATTTTTATAAATCAAATGGGAAAAATGGCTATTTAAAATCTAGCCAGATTTTATTTCAATTATGGCCTAAATTCTACCCCAATTTAAACCCAATTTACCCCGACCCAATTCCTACTCATACGCGACCCCAACCCAGTTAAGCTGACCCATACCCGGATCCCCACCTAACCCTTTAAATCTCAATCGTTGATCATTTAGATCAACGACCACCGGCTGCCCTTTCCTAATTAAACCCAAAAGACCCCCCAAACCTAATTCATTATTCACAATCCGCCGCCCTTGAACTCTTCTTCTCTCCTAAATCCTCTCTACAACAACCCCAAACCCTAGCCGCCTCCACCCTAATCCACCCTAATCCACCCTAATCCATGGCCTTTCGAGGTCATCGGAGACCTGTACCAGCCTTCCATGGCTTTTACGTGTTTAGTTTTGTGGTCTCATGACCAAACTCTAAAGGGGCTTGGTCTAGTCTTTGCTCGATGACCTTTCTCCGGCCAGCTGTGGCCATTCGAGTCAGACCTTTGACTCTCCTGTTTAGATCGGTAACTTTCGAAGCCTCTCTCACCTTTTCTGGGTTCTTCTGAAACCCTAATCTCTAAGACCTTTTCGACTTCTTTCAGGTTTACCTTAGATCCATGCTTGCTATGAGTTTTTAAACGCATTCTCGAAGCTTCTTTAATTTTGCTTTCAAAAAAGACTCTTCATCTTCTCCGATTAGGGTTTTCTTCTAAATTATTTGAAACATCTTCTTTGATCTTAACGTGTTTCTGATTTTATTATGTTTTGCTCTGTCGTTCTCCTATATGATTAGCATGTTAAAAACCCTAATTTCTTTTGGGCTAATTCGAGTTTCTGAGACTATTTGTTAAGTATTTGTTTGATTTACTTGTTTACCATCTTCGAACTCAATTGATGTTGAAAACCCTAATTTCTTTGGGTTCATTCGAGTTTCTGAAACTGTTTGCTAGTATTTGTTCGATTTATTTATTGTTAAGCTTGCTACTGTTAAAGAAAAACCTATGTCTTTGGGTTTGAAACTGCTCGTTTGAATACTTGACTTGATTTGAAGTTCCTTTGTTTCAGCATCTCTTTTCTTTATGTGATTCCTCTGATTCTGGGTTCTAACTATCTTTGAAACTCGACTATGCTTGGAAACCCTAACTTTTCAGAAGGGTTTTCTCATCTTTTACTGTGAGACCCTTTGCATGCTTATGATACTCTATTTTTCTTTACTACTGATTCAATGAGACCTGACCTACTTGACTATCATGCTTCGAATGATTGCTATCTACTGACTTTGCGCTACTATTGCATGCTGTTTCTTTTGCCAATTGTTTGGCCTTGCATGTCTATTATTTGCGCACTCTATTTATATGCTGAGGTTCCTTCTTTGATTGATTCTCAATCTTGGGACAGATTTCAAAACTTCTCTTTTATGAACTCTAATTTCACTCGCCTGTTGAAGTAATTGATCCCTTTCCTTATTATTGCCTTGCTGAATCTTTTCCCCAAAACAAGTGTATCTCTGTACTTAGACTCGATTGCTTACTTAATGTTCTACTACTTCTTTTTATGGTAATAATCAGTCTGCCTACAAACTGATTTTCTTTCCTTCTTTTGAACCTGTTAGCCCCGTTAAACAAGTGATTCCTCAATTAGAGGGGAATCACTTGGTTGATTGATTCTAACTATTGATTGTTTCTATATTTGCATGGAACTTTACTTATTGTCTTATTTCTCACATGTTTTCAAAATCTATAAATACCCTGCACCCCTCTTCTTTCAAAGACACGAACACAAGGAATAAAATACTTGAGTTCAGACACACACTCCATTAAAATCTCTCTCTTTTCTCTGTTGCTACTTGTTTTGCTGCCTTACCTAGCCGGCTGAAAGCCAAGGCTAGGATGTGGGAAGCTTGCTTACTTTTTCTCTGCATTTGCATCTTTACTGGTATGTTCTAACTAATTTTCAGCATCAACAACAACATGTTTCTTTACTATTTCCTTCACCCTTGTTTGTTTCCTGTTTGTGTTGAGGCAAGTCCCATTATTATGGCTGTAATCTGCCCCTTTCTATTCTGAATTAATGCTCTCTTATGAATTCTGTCAGTCATTTATTATGGTTTATGAATCCTAAACCCCCATCCCCTATGTGTTTGATATCTTTGGTTGGTTTGGGGCATGACAACATTGGACATTGCTGTGCATGACCCAAACCTGATCCCCTAGGATCATAACCTCCCTATCCCCTCTATATGTTGTGTGTTCTGGTTTGTTTATAGGCATGCTAGCACCATCAATTGCTGTGCATGACCAAAACTTATCCCTGCCTAAGGATATATGCTTTTTGCAATGTATTCCCAGTCCCCCTGACACCTGTGTATGAAAATTATTAACTCTATGCTTTACTACTACTGTTTTCCCATCACCCTTTATCCCTCTCTTTTACCCCTTCAGTTTTTAAATCTCCATTCCTGCACTTCCACCATATTCTTAGACTTAAGTTCTGCCCCTCTTGTGTGAGCCTTGCCTTGGGACCCATGAGCTCCCTCTGAACTTGGACACACAAGGGCTGGCCCTTCCACACTGCACTCATCTCTATCTGGTTCTGTGAACCTGGGTGTAAGCACTGCCCGAGGTCCCTTGAGACCCTTAGGGAACTCTGACACACCCAGGTTTGAGAAAGGCTTTGAACATGGCATTTTGAGGTGGTTTATTCCCTAACTCAAAGAGGAAGTCAGGAATCAAGCTTCCTCTGGTTGTAACTTCTTTTGTTTTTTTTTTAGTTTTGATGTAATTCATTATTTCTGGTTTGTAATGATTTGTAATAAATACTCGGGGTTGGCTAGTGAAAAAGGGATGGGTAATTATGCATGCTCAAGGGTAGAAAACATGCCTATAGGATTTGCGATTCAATTCTGCAATTTAGAAAGCATGCCTATAGGACTGGTTTTAAATCCTGCGTGTTCAATTCTGCATTTAGACACCATGTCTATAGGATTTATTTCAAATTCTGCACGTTCAACTTCACATCTAGATAACCTACTTATAGGACTTTATTTAAAATTATGCACGTTTGTTACCACTTAGATATCATGCTTTAGGATCTAAACGCCTATAAGAAGATCTCATGTTCGTAATGTTAAAATCAGTATAATGTGTAGAAATCATGCCTATAGGAATTTCCAAGTAAAATCCTGCCTGTTTCCATTTCAATATTAGATATTATGCCTACAGGGGTTAAAATCAACATTTAGATAGCTTGCCTATAGGAGTTAAAATCATTCAACTAGATATCATGCCTATAGGGGTTAAAATCAGTAATGTTAGATATCATGTCCATAGGGATTAAAATCAGCGATAGTGGACGCCATCGTCTGCAGAATCTGAAACTAGTCTAATTTTAAATCAGTCTATTCTGAACCAGCTTTAGTAACTTAATCTCCTTATTTAACGCAGTTTAGCAAATATGCCTATAGGATCTCAAACCGTTCGCTTTTTAGTTGTTATTACTTTGCTATACTCTGAATCAATAATAGATACCATGTTCATAAGAGCTCATCTAAACACTTAGGCAAACCTTAGGTAATAACAATAAATGAGACTGAGCTCGTTTCTGTTAACCAGTAATTGCTACAACCAGCAGGCAGGCCTGATTCAGACTTCTTGTCTGAGTTACGTAATAAATTGGTCTGCTTCAACAACTCAAGATTCCCCTGCCTTAGTATTTTTGATTCAAACCTTAATTGTTGTTTGAGTCATGCTATTTGATTGCTTTGTTTGAGGAGGTATATATGAGCCTTCAGTGTTTTATGTGCTTCCCCTTTAATGAGCAGTCCGATGTATTTTGTATGTCGCCTTAGATTTTTCATCTTTAAAACCTCAAAGTCAGCCTAATATCCCTCCCCTTTAGGAATAGTAGTCCTAAGTGCCTCCAGGACTGATAGGAACGGGACGGGTAATAGCATGCAATAGTGGGCAAGACCAATCCGCGCTTTAGTACCTTAACGGGGTGGGAAGGGTAGATATGGATATGATGACCGATGCACTAATACCACGTGTAGCCCCTCTTTTGAGGAGTGATTACCGGGTATTGCATTGATGTGATCCATATTATAAATAAACCTAGGACCCCCTTCCCTCTCTTACCTTTTCTATTAAAGCATTATAACTTCTTGTCAAAAATCAGCCTTTTAATGATTGCTCTTTCAAACTTTGCTTTACTTTCAAACATTTGAGTATTAAAATCCCCTCTTATTTGATCCTTATCTGTTTACATGTTAATTTTACCAAATTCACAAAGAACCATCTGGCCGGGAACCACACTAGTGGATCCTGAGGGGTGCCTAACACCTTCCCCTTAGGATAATTTCAAGCCCTTACCCTATCTCTGGTTATCAAGAAGACTTACAAGTGAACCTTGTAGGTGTCCTAATGCACCATCAATCATTAGGTGGCAACTCTTCAAATGCAAAACCCAGTTCCCAAAAGGAACGAGTTGCCCTATACCCAAAATGTCATAAACCCGATTCTCCCGACGCAATGAAGGAAAAAAGGGGGCGCGACACTTTTGACACAGTTGTTGGCCTTAAAACTGGATCTGGATCATGATCTGGAGAGTCAAAGTTTGGAAATTCACTGCTGGACTGAGTGTTGGACTGAGTGTAAATACTTTTTGTAGGCATAAACACAAAGTTTGAGCCTTCACTTTGTTGATTAGACTGGGTAGGCTGACTGGCTTCAGGTGCAGTTAGCTCTATGTCCTCTTCATCAACCAATGTTGTGTTGTTTGTTCTTGCCATCTTTTCCATGCGTGGCTATTGTGTAAAGATAAAAAAATAAGTTAAATACTACTAATAGCACACTAATAAGTTAGAAAAAGTAACCATTACCTTCTCACAACCTCTAGCTTTATGATTAGGCTCTCCACAATTACTGCATGTCATGACTCTCCCTTTCCTGGAAATTCCCCACTCACCTTGCCTTTTGATAGCCTCATATTTTTCTCTTTTTCTCTTAATTTTAGGTCTCCCAGCCATCTTGACTAACTCAGGTGGTTCCATTGCTTGGGATGGGTCCACTTTCCAGAAGTTCTCACCTTTTACTGGTTGCAACTTGTGTTTGTAGGTTAGCAGGTATGCTTCCTTGCTATACCACTAGTTGAATTCCTTGAAAGGGTCCAACTTCATATGTTGTATGGACTTAATGGCATGGGGGCATGGAATTCCAGTAAGATCCCAAATCCTACATGTGCATTTCTTCAAAGTCATGTTAACAGTATGCCTGTCCAGCCCTTCTGAAACTTCATAGCCTAGGTCACCATTGGAATGAACATGACACTTATTAGCTATCTTCAAGTACTTCTTGTACAATTCCAGGCTATGTGGGCTGAGTTCATTTGTCCATGACCTCACTGCTTCCTCTCTTTCCCTCATTTGGTTCATCACCTTAACTCTAATTTCCTCAAGCATTTTGATGATGGGTTTGTGCCTAGCTTCAAGAAACCATGCATTGACAGATTCAGTGAAGTTGTTCTCTACCTTTTGGTTCTTGCACACAGTATCTAAATAAGCTTTACACCAAGCTTGAGGAGGATACTTCATCAATTCTTCTGCAGCTTGCTTATCAAGTTCACCAATGGACCTCAACTGGTCCTTGAAATCTTCTTCATAAGAACTCCAGGCACTCCACCATAATAACTTCTTGAACTCTGTTGTTCTCCATTTTTTGCACCAATTTGACTCAATGTGCCTAACACAGAATCTATGATGCGAATTAGGAAGCACATTGTTCACAACCTCAATTAATCCCTATATAAGACAAAAATACAAAAGGAAGCTGGATAAATAGAAGCTGATTAAAAAGACAAAAGGAAAAAAAAAACAGAAGCTGTTTAGGCATAAATATCATACCTTTTGCATTTCTGACATGAAGGTGATGCCTTCACCCTCCTTGAGATCTAGTGACCTTTGAAGCAATTCCAAGAACCAAGTCCATGTCCTTTTTGTTTCTTTATCCACTACTGCCCAAGCTATAGGATATGTTTGGTTATTACTGTCCAGTCCAACAGCAACTAACAACTGTCCTCTAGCTTTTTCTTTTAAAAATGTCCCATCTAAGCCAACAAATGGTCTCAAACCTAAATTAAAGCCCATCTTGAGAGCTTGAAGGCGAATATACATTCTCAGAAACTTTCTTTTACCTCCAGCAAGTGCATCCTTTGTCAAGTTAATGACAATATCACTCCTTGGGTTAGTGTCCCTTAGCTCATTGGCACAAGCCTCAAGTTTCTTATAGTCATCTGTAAAACTACCTTCCAACTTCTCCAAAATCAGTCTTTTAGCCCTCTTGCACTTTCCATAGCTAACATTTACATTAAACAACTGTTTCAGATCTGCTCTCATCTCCTTAATCTTATACTTAGGATTTCTTGCACCTTCTTCTTGAAGTAATTTGCTATTGTTTGATAGTCAACCCTAGTGTTCTCAAATGCTTCTTCACATGTATGCTCATCTCTTAATGTCTTTATCCTAACTCCAGGAAGGTTCCCATCCCTAGAAATCAGAACAACAAAAGCGCAGTCACCAACACATGTATACCTTAACCTTTTTTTATCACTTTTATCCACTTGTAAGTCCTTTTTGTTTGCCAAAGAATAAAAATTAATGCATTTTATAGCTTCAGGTATGTCTTTGAAGCTCATACCCTTGTATAATTCCTTATAATTTTCGCCCGCCTCAATTTCAGTATTTCTTTGCTTAGCAATTTTTTGTAATCCATCGGAATCATAATCAACCTCATCATCATCACTATAATTATCACCCTCACTCTCATTATCAGATTCACTACAGTCAGTACCATAATCAGTTATTACTGGATGTGAGTCAGTGTGATGAACAATATTAGGCACATTAATAGACTCTTCATACTCATCAACAACATAGAAGTGGAGTGTCTTAAATACATCAAAAATTAAACTCAGTAAATGCCTCATCCCATCATCATTTTCTACCTCATAGTAATTACCAAAAGGGCCATTTACAATAAGTTGTTTCACACCTACATGCCCTAACTCACTGGTGTGTGTTGTTTCTAGAAGCTTGTAAGAAATAAGTTCGTAATCATACCCTCTCCAGATGTGGACCAATTTCTTTGAATACAAGACTTGGGGTGTTGTGATCCAATCCCCACCATAATGCAACATTATGTCAACCAAAGGCATCCTTAATATTCTGGAATGCAATTAAAAATAATAAGTAAACTGACAAAGATAATTAATAAATAAATTAAATAAACAATAAATAAACCTACACATGAGCTAATAAAAGAACCTAAGGAAAATAATTAACAAATTAGAAGAAGAAGCAGAATAAAAAAGATAGTGACTTGGTGGACCACATACAACAAACTTAGCCAGAAACATTAACAATAGTAAAGGGAATAGAAAATAGGGGACCAGAAACATTAACAATAATAAAGGGAACAGAAAATAGGGGACTAGAAACATTAACAATAGTAAAGTCCCACTAACAATAAAATACTCAGATTCTTGGTTACTTAGGAACAACATACCACCATATATAGACAAAACGAATACTTAAGTCACAAATTGTAATCCCACATTCTCAGCCAGAAAAAGGCACAAATCACACTCGGAGCCACCAATAGAAGAAGAATCTCCACAATAATGCCGACCGTAAAAACCTTTACAGAAAATAGCTTAAATAATACATGCAGACACATAACAACATAGATATTGTCGATTTGAGCTCATGTCATAAACTGTAAAACCATAAAACGATTAAAAACCAAAGAATCAACTAGACCGAAAATATTTTAAAAAAAATACCAATGTCTTTCTTAAACAAACACAAAATGGAAGATAAACTTACCTTTTAAAGAAGAACAACCATAAATCGGAAGCATCAATGTATTTCTGAAGGCTATACGACTTAGGGTTTTGGAGTTAATTTCTTCTTCTCTGAGTTCTGCAGATCGACTTAGGTTTGAGGGGGGTGTCTAAGAGGATTTAAGTTAGCGGGGCTGGGGTGGGTCGGGTTAAAAGGGTTGGATCGGCTAGTTTTTAATTAGATATGGGACGGATGATTTTAGACCAATAGGATATTTACACGTGTATTAATTAATATCCTACCAATAAACTAACGGCTGAGAGGCATTTTAAAAACTTAAGTAAAACGGCAGGGACTTTAATAACACAAAAGTGAAACGGGGGTAGATATATCTTATTTTTAATAGTAGAGAGGCATTTTTGGCCCCTTAACCGTTCAATAATTTCAAGGAACTGATTTTTACTTTTATTTTCTTTTGCAAAAAAAAAAAAAAAAAAAAAAAAAAAAAAAAAAAAAAAAAAAAAAAGAGCAAGTTTTAATGAAAGCCTCTAGTATTAGAGAATAAGACAATTTCTACTTTATCCATTAAAGATTTCATTCAGCTATTTTCATGGTTCTCTCATATTAAATAATATAAATCAACTTATATAATATTGTGACTTCAAATCACTGTTTATTTGAGTTTCCTTATTCCTCTACGAAGAAAAATTAATTAAAATTTTATTATTAAAGTTTAAGATATTATTTATTACAAACCCAAAGGAACTAATGCGTTGCTTTACCTTTTTATGCAAAAACAATGTTGAAATTTGTGCTTCATAACTAAAATGAAAATACTCTTTTTTTGGTTGAAAAGAAAGTACTCTTTCTACAATATGAAAATAAAGTACTCATTTTGTTAAAATGAAAGAAAATACTTTTTTTACATCATAAAAAGAATACTCATTTTGTTGCAATAAAAGAAAATACTTTTTCTACATCATAAAAGAAAATAATCTTTTTGTTGAAATAAAATAAAATTTTTTTTACTATATCATTTTGTTGAAATAAAAAGAAAATACTTTTTTTACATCATGAAAAGAAAGTACTTTTATTTTGTTAAAATGAAAAAATATACTTTTTTTATTTCAACAAAATGAAAATACTCATTTGTTGAAATAAAAGAAAAAAGTATGCTATCTACAACATGAAAAGAAAGTACTATTAATAATATTTCAATTTAGGGAAGGGGTGGGTGGGAGTTGGGGCAAGTGGGTGGGGCGAGGGGTGGGATTGGGGTGGGGTGGGTAGGTGGGGGCGGGTTGATAGTGATTGGGAATAGGGTAGGGAAGGTTGAAAAGAAGTTTTGGAAAATGTTTCCCTTCTCTTGATAGGGAAAATATTTTCCTCCAATTGGTGGAAGATGAGTTCATGAGGAAAATATTTTTCGAAATATTAAGCCAACCCAAACATGAAAAAATTAGAAAATATTTTTCAAAAAATATTTTTCTTCGTACCAAACACGCCCTTAATAATCAAATCCTTGGTTTAGATAATCATTTAGGTCTCATTATGAAAGGAAAAAAATTTATCTTAAATCTCAATAGATAGGCATACGGTCTTTTCACAATGTTTGCTTCCATACGTTGCTTGAGCAAAACCACCTTATGCTTCAACTTTCTCGACTTTCTTTGATACTAAAGACCAAGCTAGCGTTTGACTGAAGTTTGGTTTGAAGATGAATATGTGTTTGAACTTAAGTTTTCAAAATAGATTTCACTTTAAAAAGAAAAAAAATGAAACATGACTTATATCTACAAGTTCACAAATAACAACAGTACCTTTATCAATAACGTTCATTATATTATCGCAAATCACAGTCCTGAACATAAATAAATTTGGTACAAAATTATCATTTTTATAATGAACTACATAATACACCATCAGATGACCGAGAAGACGAAGCAGCATTGTTACAAAATAATAATGGTGGGCTCTTTTATAAAATACAAAAGTTTGGCAATTTTTAAAAAATATAATAGTGATATTTTGGGCCCTGGTTTTAGATTTCTGGAATTTTCCAAAATGTAGATAAAATCTATGGCCAAACATGTATTTGCAAAAAAAAAAATCAAGTATATTTTGGCAAAATCTATTGCCAAACGGGTCCCAAATCACTCATTTCTTTTGGCTCATCGGCATGCTTCAACTCGTCTGTTTTGTGTGCTTACATTTGAACTTGATCAAGCCCAACTATTCCTTATAAAATAAACTTAGTCGTCATTATAAATATAATCCGGTTCACGAGTCCGTAGTCGAATCCCATAGGGAATTAACCTATTAACCATCATTATTCGTCTCACACGAATTCAAGTAACCAATCTCCAGAAGTTGCAAATATCACATTGTTGGTCTTTTAAGATTAAAAATGAGTAATGAGAATGCAGTAAACAATCAATAATAAAACTAAGTGTTATAAACAAGAACGAGAAGGCCTAGAGCTTGATTTCCCCCATTTATCAGAACCTTCCCACTATATTCCTTATAATTTAGCCTAGTTATTCTCTACGGATTGTGAGCACTTTATTTACCGTAATTCTCTCTCAAGTAACTATGCAATTTACTAGACACACTCTCTCAAATTCCGCTAGTTTTCTTTTTTTTGCCGCTCACTATGATCACGTCAAGGTTTCGTTATCCCTGTGATGACCCAAAAGGTTATCACTTGCTTTTAAATTAAATTCTGTGTTTCGAGGCATTAAAAACCTCTTTTATCTTTACCTCGATTTGCGTGCGCAGCCCGGGCGTGTAGCCGGAAAGCTGTTATGTGAAAAATCTGTGAAATATTGAAATTTTTACTTAAAATACATTTAAGTTGACTTCGGTCAATATTTTTGGTAAATGGAGCCGGACCCAAACCCGGACCCGTGATTTGACGGTCCCGGAGGGTCCGTAAAAAAATATGATACTTGGGCGTATGCCCGGAATCAAATTCCGAGGTCCCAAGCCCGAGAAATGAATTTTTAAAGAAAATTATTTTCTGAAATTGTTTAAAGGATTTTGAAATGAAATTTGATCCTGGTACAGGTCTTATATATAATTTAAGATGATTCTGTGAAATTTGGTGAGAAACGGAATCCGTTTGACGTGATTCGAGCCTAAAATGCAATCTCGGGTGAGTTTCGAGTAGGTTCCGGGTGTTTAAAGTTAGGAAAAATACTGCTGTTCACCAGTTCTGGTGTAACCGCACCTGCGGTTCTTGGGCCGCAGATGCGGACTCGCAGGTGCGAGAAGTGCATCGCAGGTGCAGCAGCCTTCGCAGATGCGGGAAAAGTTCCGCAGAAGCGGTTCCGCAGGAGCGGATTTATTCCTCGCAGATGCGGCCCCTGTGGGCCAAGTCATTTTCGCTGAAGCGACCATTTTTCCGCACGTGCGGTTGCGCAGATGCGACCCACGAGTCGCAGATGCAGAAGTCGGGCAGTGAGTCTTTTAAAAACATAACTTCAGCGATTTTTCTTTCAAATTTTCACAAAAATAGAAGAACTAGGGCGATTTTCTCAAGAGATTTTCTTCCCAAATCACAAGTAAGTATTCATTAACTGATTTCTTTCAACTATCTAATGTTTTTTATCAATTTTTATCAATAATCCTAGGGTTTTAATGGTAGAAAATTGGGAAATTGGGTAGAGTTAGGGCTTTTTGATTATTTGGTAATTTGACCTCGTTTTGGGGTCGGATTTCAAAGCAAATTATATATTCGGGCTCATGGGTGAATGGGTGATAGGGTTTTGGTCCGAACCTCGTGTTTTGACCAAGCGGGCCCGGGGTCAATTTTTGGGTTTTTGGAAAGAATGATTGGAAAGTTATAATTGAGCATTGGAATTGGATTGTTGGGCGTTTATTGAAGTTATTGAGTTGATTATGTCTAGATACGATTGATTTGGAGCCAAATTCGAAAGGGAAAGCGGTGTTTGAGGCTTGAGTTGGCCGTGGAAGTTCGTGGTAAGTGTTTGGTCTAACCTTAGCTTGAGGGATTAGGAGTGTGTCCTATTTGCTATTTGTTTTCTTGTTGAGTACGACGTATAGGCATGGTGATGAGTATCTATACGTTGGTGTCGAGCATGACCGTGGGTCTTATATTGCGATTTTTATGACTTCTTTGTATTATTCATGCCTCGGTGAAAATTTCTAATTGTTGTGCAAAGTTGTGAAAAGAATTGTGACCTATGAACGTTGAGGAGCGTTGGCTCCAGTTGTATAACGAATTGTGAAAGTATAAGTGATAATTGAACCTCTAGAGCAGTGGCTCGAGTTGTGAAGTGAATTGTGAAGTAAAAGTGCGAAAGAGAAGAGATCATTATGTTGTCCCCTTGCCGGGCTATTGTTGAGTTCTTAATTGATATTACGGATACTTAGGTTGATAATTCTTTGTGTTAGGTAAGGATTATGGTTATAGCTGAGGTAGTTAGGTGTTGTAGCAAGTTTGGTTATAGCTGAGGTAGTTAGAGGTTGTACCAAGTTTGATTATAGCTGAGGTAGTTAAATGTTGGAACAAGTTGGGTTATAGCTGATGTAACTAGATGTTGGAACAAGTTGGGTTATAGCTGTTTCTCCCTTGTCGGGGCGTATTTATTTATACTGTCGAATCCCTTGCCGGGATACTGTAGACCTTTTGATCCCTTGTCGGAACTCTCGTTATTATTGTAAATATTATATGTTTGTCTTTATATTGTTGTTCCCTTGCCGGGAAGTTATTATATTGCTTTTGTTCCCTTGCCAGGATTCCTTGTGATTTTGTGTTGGCTTGTAAATGGGAGCGGGTGGTACGCCTACCATAAGATTTAATAAAATGGGAGCGGGTGGTATGCCTACCACAAAATTTAATGAAATGGGAGCGGGTGATACGCCTACCACAAGATTTAATGAAATGGGAGCGGGTGGAACGCCTACCACGAGATTTTATGAAATGGGAGCGGGTGGTACGCCTACCACAAGATATAATGAAATAGGAGCGGGTGGCATGCCTGCCACGAGATACAGGAAATGGGATCGGGTTGCACGCCTGCAACAAGATGTGAAAAGAAAGTGAAATCTGCCTTTGTTTTTCCTTATTCTTGTTAGAGGGTGGTTTTTGATTCCTTAATAATTCTCTTGATATTCTGTTTTAGTTGTTATTCCCCGAAGCATGTTTTCCCCTCCCATCGTTATTTTCTTATCTCTGCTTTACTCTCCGCTGTATATTATACAACTGCACAGGTTTATTTGGTAGTTTGGTCCTAGCCTTGTCACTACGCCGAGGTTAGGCTAGGCACTTACCAGCACATGGGGTCGGTTGTGCTGATACTACACTCTGCACTCTTTTTGTGCAGACCCCAGTGTTGTAGACTTCGGACCGTAGGTTGGAGCTTATTTTCAGTTCACACGGAGATCCAAGGTAGACCTGTAGGCGTTCGCAAACCTTGGCGTTTCCTCTATCCTTATTTCCTGTTTCATTTTCTTTATATTCAGAAACAGTGTATTGATATTTTCTTCAGACTTTGTATGTAGTAAATCTTAGACCGTCTGTGATACTGTGAAACCAGTTCTGGGTAGTCGAGGTTCAAACAGTTGTATTAGATATTCGTGTTCAGATATCTTCTGGCTTCTTCTTCTGCTTATGTTAAATTCCGCTGTTTAAATTATTATTGTTATTTCAGAATTGTTAATGAATATAAAATAGGTAAAAAGGTATATTGTGCAATTAATTGGCTTGCCTAGCTCGTATTAGTAGGCGCCATCACGACTCCTGAAGGTGGGAATCCGGGTCATGACAATCAGAGAGAGGCTTATCAGAGGCAGTTTGAGCGTCTCCAGCAGGGTTCTATGACTGTTACCCAGTATGAGACCAGATTCATCGACTTGGCTCGTCATGCTCTTATCATACTTTCCACCGAGAGAGAGAGGGTGAGGAGGTTCATTGAGGGTCAGTTAGCTAAAGGTGGAGGTAGAGGTAGAGGTAGAGGTAGAGGTATTAGAGGTGGAGGTAGAGATGCTAGAGGTGGAGGTGCAGGTACTGTTCTGGTTTGTGGTAGAGAAGCTTCGGTTTTATTTTGCGCCGTGTTTGGTCATGCCTAGTTATTCTTTGAGTGCCCCTGTTTATGTATCTACCCCGGTGGGTGATTCTATTGTGGTAGATCGAGTCCATCGTTCTTGTATTGTGGTGATTGGGGGTCTTAAGACTCGTGTAAATTTGTTGCTTCTGGACATGGTTGATTTCGATGTTATATTGGGGATGGACTGGTTATCACCTTACCACGCTATCTTGGACTGTCATGCCAAGACTGTGACTTTAGCCTTACCGGGTTTGCCTCGTTTAGAGTGTAGAGGGACTCCTAGTCATCCTACCCGTAGTGTTATCTCTTATGTGAAGGCTCGGCATATGGTCGAGAAGGGGTGTTTGGCCTATTTGGCATATGTTCGTGATTCTAGTGCTGAGGTTCCTTCTATTGATTCTGTGCCCGTCGTTCGTGAGTTTCCTGAGGTTTTCCCTTCAGACCTGCCGGGTATGCCACCCGACAGGGATATTGACTTTTGCATTGATTTGGCACCGAGCACACAGCCCATTTCTATCCCGCCGTATCGTATGGTCCCGCCTGAGTTGAAAGAGTTGAAGGAGCAGTTGCAAGACTTGCTTAAAAAGGGTTTCATTAGACCCATTGTTTCGCCTTGGGGTATGCCGGTGCTGTTTGTTAAAAGGAAGGATGGTCAATAAGAATGTGTATTGATTACCGGCAATTGAACAAGGTTACAATCAAGAATAAGTATCCGCTGCCGAGGATTGATGATTTGTTCGATCAGCTCCAGGGTGCCAAGGTATTTTCAAAGATTGACTTGAGATCTGGCTACCATTAGTTGAGGATTAGGGCATCCGATGTCCCTAAGACAGCTTTACGCACTTGGTACGGGCATTATGTGTTCTTGGTTATGTCATTCGGGTTGACAAATGCCCCAACAACCTTCATGGATTTGATGAACCGAGTGTTCAGGCCTTATTTGGATTCGTTCGTGATAGTCTTCATTGATGATATTTTGATATATTCCCCCAACCGGGAGGAGCACGAGCAACACCTTAGAGTGGTTCTTCAGACTCTGAGGGATAGTCAATTATATGCTAAGTTCTAGAAGTGCGAGTTCTGGTTGAGTTCAGTTGCATTTTTGGGTCATGTTGTATCAGCAGAGGGTTTTCAGGTTGATCCAAAGAAGATTGAGGTAGTGAAGAACTGGCCTAGACCAGCATCAGCTACAGAGATTCGGAGTTTCTTGGGATTGGAAGGCTACTATCGTCGGTTCGTGGAGGGGTTTTCATCTATTGCAGCCCCGATGACCAGGTTGACCAGAAGGGTGCCCAGTTCAGATGGTCGGATGAGTGTGAGGCGAGCTTTCAGAAGCTCAAGACAGCTTTGACTACGGCACCGGTGTTGGCTTTGCCCATAGGTTCAGGGCCTTATACAGTTTATTGTGATGCTTCTCGTATTGGACTTGGTGCAATGTTGATGCAAGATGGTAAGGTCATTGCCTATGCTTCGCGGCAGTTGAAGATTCATGAGAAGAACTATCCGGTTCATGATTTGGAGTTGCCAGCCATTGTTCACGCATTGAAGATTTGGAGGCATTATCTGTATGGCGTGGCATGTGAGGTGTTCACGGATCACAAGAGTCTTCAGTATTTGTTCAAGAAAAGGGAGTTGAATTTGAGACAGAGGAGGTGGTTGGAGTTGTTGAAGGATTATGATATCACCATCTTATGTCATCCGGGAAAGGCCAATGTGGTGGCCGATGCTTTGAGTAGGAAGTCAGCCAGTATGGGCAGTCTCGCTTATATTCCGGTCGGTGAGAGACCGCTTGCTTTGGATGTTCAGGCTTTGGCCAATCAGTTCGTGAGGTTGGATGTTTCTGAGCCTAGTCGTGTGTTGGCCTGCACAATTGCTCGTTCTTCTTTATTGGAGCGTATCCGTGATCAGCAGTATGATGATCCCTATTTGTGTGTCCTTAGAGACACGGTGCAGCGTGGAGGTGCCAAGCAGGTTACCTTAGATGATGATGGAGTTTTATGATTGCAGGGTCGAGTTTGTGTACCTAATGTGGATGGGCTCCGAGAGTTGATTTTAGAGGAGGCCCATGGTTCCCGGTACTCTATTCATCCGGGCGCCGCGAAGATGTATCAGATATGCGGCAGCATTATTGGTGGCGGAGAATGAAGAAGGATATTGTTGCATATGTGGCTCGGTGTTTGAATTATCAGTAGGTTAAGTACGAGCATCAGAGTCCTGGTGGTTTATTTCAGAGGATTGAGCTTCCAGAGTGGAAGTGGGAGCGGGTCACTATGGATTTCGTTGTTGGACTCCTGCAGACCCGAAAGAAGTTCGACGCAGTATGGGTCATGGTTGATAGGTTGACCAAGTCAGCGCATTTCATTCCTGTGGCAGTCTCCTATTCATCCGAGAGGTTAGCTGAGATCTATATCCGGGAGATTGTTCGTCTTCATGGTGTGCCTGTGTCTATCATTTCGGATCGAGGTACGCAGTTTACCTCATGTTTCTGGAGAGCAGTTCAGCGAGAGTTAGGCACACGGGTTGAGTTGAGCACAACATTTCATCCTCAGACGGACGGGCAATCCGAGCGGACTATTCAGATTTTGGAGGATATGCTCCGAGCTTGTGTCATTGACTTTGGAGGCTCGTGGGATCAGTTTTTGCCTACAACAACAGCTACCAGTCGAGTATCCAGATGGCTCCTTATGAGGTCTTGTATGGTAGGCGGTGTCGGTCTCCGGTTCGATGGTTTGAGCCGGGAGAGGCTCGGTTAATGGGTACGGATCTGGTTCAGGATGCCTTGGACAAGGTCAGGATCATTCAGGATAGGCTTCGTACAGCTCAGTCCAGGCAAAAGAGCTATGCCGATCGCAAGTTTTGTGATTTGGCATTCATTGTCGGTGAGCAGGTATTGCTTCGAGTGTCGCCTATGAAGGGCGTGATGAGATTTGGGGAGAAGGGCAAGCTTAGCCCTAGGTTCATTGGCCCGTTTGAGATTCTTGATCGAGTGGGAGAGGTGGCTTATAGACTTGAATTTCCGCCGAGCTTATCAGCCGTGCATCCAGTGTTTCATGTGTCCATGCTTCAGAAGTATCACGGCGATCCATCCAACGTGTTAGATTTCAGCACTGTCCAGTTGGACAAGGACTTGTCTTATGAGGAGGAGCCGGTGGCTACTTTAGACCGGCAGGTTCGTCAGTTGAGGTCGAAAATACTTTAGACCGACAGGTTCGTCAGTTGAGGTCGAAGAGTTTTCCTTCTGTTCGTGTTCAGTGGAGAGGTCAGCCTGCTGAGGCATCGACCTGGGGGTCCGAGTCCGATATGCGGAGCCGTTATCCCCATCTTTTCCCCGACTCAGGTACTTCCTTCTTCTGTCCGTTCGAGGACGAACGGTTGTTTTAGAGGTGGAGAATGTGATGAGTCATCACTTGCTTTTAAATTAAATTCTATGTTCCGAGGCTTTAAAAACCTCTTTTATCTTCACCTCGATTTGCGTGCATAGCCCGAGCGTGTAGCCGAAAAGCTGTTGTGTGAAAAATTTATGAAATATTGAAATTTTGACTTAAAATGCATTTAAGTTGACTTTGGTCAACATTTTTGGTAAACAGACCTAGACCCGTGATTTGACGGTCGCAGAGGGTCCGTAGGAAAATATGGGACTTGGGCGTATGCCCGGAATCAAATTCCGAGGTCCCAAGCTCGAGAAATGAATTTTTAAAGAAAATTGTTTTCTGAAATTGTTTAAAGGATTTTGAAATGAAATTTGATTAGAACATGTTGGTATCGGGCCCGTATTTTGGTTTCGGTGCCCGGTACAGGTATTATATATGATTTAAGATGATTCAGTAAAATTTGGTGAGAAACGGAATCCGTTTTACGTGATTCGAACCTAAAATACAAAAGTTGATGTTTAAGAAGTTTTGAAACATTTCATTGATTATGAGGTTTAATTCGTTGTTTGAGAGGTTATTTTGGCGATTTGATCGCACGGATGAGTTCATATGATGTTTTTGGGTTAGTACGCATGTTTGGTTTGGAGCCCCGAGGGCTCGGATGAGTTTCAGGTAGGTTCCGGGGTGTTTAAACTTAGGAAAAATACTGCTGTTGCACCAGTTCTGGTGTAACCGCACCTGCGGTTCTTGGGCCGCAGATGCGCACTCGCAGGTGCATCGCAGGTGTGACAGCCTTCACAGATGCAGGAAAAGTTCCGCATAAGCAGTTCCGCAGGAGCGGATTTATCCCTCGCAGATGCGGCCCCTGTGGGCCAAGTCATTTCCGCAGAAGCGACCATTTTTCCGCACTTGCGGTTGTGCAGATGCGACCCACGAGTCGCAGATGCGGAAGTCGGGCAGTGAGTCTTTTAAAAACATAACTTCAGCGATTTTCTTTCAAATTTTCAAAAAAATAGAAGAACGAGGGCGATTTTCTCAAGAGATTTTCTTCCCAAATCACAAGTAAGTATTCATTAACTGATTTCTTTCAACTATCAAGTGTTTTTCATCAACTTTTATCAATAATCCTAGGGTTTTAATGGTAGAAAATTGGGGAATTGGGTAGAGTTAGGGCTTTTTGATTATTTGGTAATTTGACCTCGTTTGGAGTCGGATTTCAAAAAAAATTATATATTCGGGCTCGTGGGTGAATGGGTGATCGGGTTTTGGTCCGAACCTCGTGTTTTGACCAAGCGGGCCCGGGGTCAATTTTTGGGTTTTTGGAAAGAATGATTGGAAAGTTATAATTGAGCACTGGAATTGGATTGTTGGGCGTTTATTGATGTTATTGAGTCAATTATGTCTAGATACGTTTTATTTGGAGCCAAATTCGAAAGGGAAAGCGGTGTTTGAGGCTTGAGTTGGCCATAGAAGTTCAAGGTAAGTGTTTGGTCTAACCTTAGCTTGAGGGATTAGGAGTGTGTCGTATTTGCTATTTGTTTTCTTGTTGAGTACGACGTATAGGCATGGTGGCGAGTATCTATACGTTGGTGTCGAGCATGACCGTGGGTCTTATTTTGTGATTTTTATGACTTTGTTGTATTATTCATGCCTTGGTGAAAATTTCTAATTGTTGTGCAAAGTTGTGAAAAGAATTGTGACCTATGAACGTTGAGGAGCGTTGGCTCCAGTTGTATAACAAATTGTGAAAGTATAAGTGATAATTGAACCTCTAGAGCAGTGGCTCGAGTTGTGAAGTGAATTGTAAAGTAAAAGTGCGAAAGAGAAGAGATCATTATGTTGCCCCCTTGCCGGGCTATTGTTGAGTTGTGGTTCCCTTGTATTGTGTTCTTAATTGATATTACGGATACTTAGGTTGATGATTCTTTGTGTTAGGTAAGGAATATGGTTATAGCTGAGGTAGTTAGGTGTTGTAGCAAGTTTGGTTATAGCTGAGGTAGTTAGAGGTTATACCAAGTTTGATTATAGCTGAGGCAGTTAAATGTTGGAACAAGTTGGGTTATAGCTGATGTAGCTAGAAGTTGGAACAAGTTTGGTTATAGCTGTTTCTCCCTTGTCGGGGCGTATTTATTTATGCTGTCGAATCCCTTGCCGGGATAGTGTAGACCTTTTGAACCCTTTTCGGGACTCTCGTTATAATTGTAAATATTATATGTTTGTCCTGATATTGTTGTTCCCTTGCCGGGAAGTTATTATATTGCTTTTGTTCCCTTGCCGGGATTCCTTGTGATTTTGTGTTGGCTTGTAAATGGGAGCGGGTGGTACGCCTACCACAAGATTTAGTAAAATGGGAGTGGGTGGTACGCCACAAGATTTAATGAAATGGGAGCGGGTGGTACGCCTACCACAAGATTTAATGAATTGGGAGCGGGTGGTACGCCTACCACAAGATTTAATGAAATGGGAGCGGGTGGTACGCCTACCACAAGATTTAATGAAATGGGAGCGGGTGGTACGCCTACCACAAGATATAATGAAATGGGAGCGGGTGGCACGCCTGCCACGAGATACAGGAAATGGGATCGGGTTGCACGCCTGCAACAAGATGTGAAAAGAAAGTGAAATCTGCCTTTGTTTTTCCTTATTCTTGTTAGAGGGTGGATTTTGATTCCTTAATAATTCTCTTGATATTCTGTTTTACTTGTTATTCCCCGAAGCATGTTTTGCCCTCCCATCTTTATTTGCTTATCTCTGCTTTATTTTCCGCTGTATATTATACAACTGCACAGGTTTATTTGGTAGTCTGGTCCTAGTCTCGTCACTACTTCGCCGAGGTTAGGCTAGGCACTTACCAGCACATGGGGTCGGTTGTGCTGATACTACACTCTGCACTCTTTTATGTAGACCCCAGTATTGTAGACTTCGAACCGTAGGTTGGAGGATATTTTCAGTTCACGCGGAGATCCAAGGTAGACCTGCAGCCGTTCGCAGACCTTGGCGTTTCCTCTATCCTTATTTCCTGTTTCATTTTGCTTATATTCAGAAACAGTGTATTGATATTTTCTTCAGACTTTGTATGTAGTAAATCTTAGACTGTCTGTGATACTGTGATATCGGTTCTGGGTAGTCGAGGTTCAAACAATTGTATTAGATATTCGTGTTCAGATATCTTATGGCTTCTTTCTTCCGCTTATGTTAAATTCCGCTGTTTAAATTATTATTATTATTTCGAAATTTTTAATGAATATAAAATAGGTAAAAATGTAAATTGTGCAATTAATTGGCTTGCCTAGCTCGTATTAGTAGGCGCCATCACGACTCCTGAAGGTGGAAATTCGGATCGTGACAATATCTAATCCTTCCTTTAAATCTTTCGTATTGATCTCTCATATTATTTAGGAGTAACATTGTTCAACAACTTTCTAAATATGCAATCTTTCTCAAGTAAAGCACAATAAATAGAAACCACAAATTGATGGTCATTTAATTAACTATATTAAGTGCGTAGTTGAAAACATAGAGAAATTCAAGGAAAAATTATATTAATATGTAATGGGAGTTCATCCTCCAAAAGGTTCAATCAAACTCTAGATAAAAGTGTAGCCACTCATAATCATGCTAACAATCATATGAATAACTAAAAATATAAAAGTACAAACTAGGAAGAATTGTGTAAATCCATTGCTTGCGGGTGTTCCAATCGTATTTTCCTCTTCAAACTTGTCTAACTCCTAAAAAAAATAGTTTAAGGAGTATTTATATGCTAAGGCGCACTTAGGACCGAAATAACTAAGTCCTAAACTGAGTGGGAGTCAAAGTGCCCCGGACAGGACGTGGCGCCTCGCGTCCTTGGGATCTCGCCCTGGACCTCGTGAGGCCACGTCTAGCGCGAGGTGAATGACGCCTTCTACCTCGCATAGCACCCTTTGGGCATGCTCCCCTCCTGGCCTCCCGCCATGGTTCCTTTTGTGTTCTATTTTGTTGTCATTGATGCCTCTTTGTCCAATTTTTATTTCACTTCAATTTCAAGTGATTCAAGTGATCCTAGCACACAAAAATAACTCAATTAAGTGCAAACATAGCATGATTCATTAACATTTACAAGTAAAGCATAAGGAAAATGATGATATAAATATAATATATTAGCCACGCATCAACACCCCACACCTAAATATTGCTCGCCCTCGAGTCAAACAAAGCCAAGGAACTTAAGACGATACACCATCTAAGTATCTACACCCATGATCATGGTTGATAGCAGCAATTAGGAGTGGCAGACGATCGGATCGGATCGGATCGGATATGGTTCGGGTAAAAAGCGGGTAATAAAAAAGGATAAATTATCCGATCCGACCCATATTTAGTATGGATAAAAAATGAGTTAACCGGTGGATAATATGGGTAACCATATTATCATGACTTCTTGAATATGATCACTTTTGGGAGAATTTTTAGTCTCCGAAACTTGAGGAACCTCCAATTTGAGACTTTACAAATGTGAATATTAAACACATTGATTATCCATTGGTTATCCATTTTCTAAATGGATAATATGATTCTTATCCATATTTGACCCATTGTAAAAAGTTCATTATCCAACCCATTTTTAGTGGATAATATGGGTGGTTAACTGTTTTCTTTTAATTATTTTCCACCTCTAGCAGCAATTAAGCTCTACCATATGCATCCAACAAACACTTCCCATAACACATGCTGACTTTTAGATATTTTCAAAACGTGAACAACATGCCCATAACAATCCTAGCCTCTAGAATTAACTCAATGTCACAATGCACTCGAAGCTTGACTACCCAATCTAGTAGACAAATCTAACAACATTACCTATCCAACGTGAAACCATGTGCCCCCACAACAAAATCACAGAGACTAAGTAGTCCACACATCCAAATATCATGATCTAATATATTTTAAGGACTCACACATATGAGAATGTACCCACTCTCTCAAAGAAGTTGCATGCATGCAAAAGGTCCAATAGGCTTGCTCATTATGTAAATCTATATTAATGTAGGCCCGCTCGATCTAAAATCAACTATGACTTTGTTATGATTATAAAGTAGGCCAAGAAACGAGTAAAAATTATTTTAAAAATAGTGATTAACCCTCCTAAGCACTTTAATATATCACATAGCTAACTTTAAGCGTAAAATTTCTTCAATTCGCTTCATACATCACAATCAACATCACCTAACTTTAATTTTGTTTGTCTACCTTTCTTTTCTTAAAGATATTAGTACCCCTTTCTTCTTTCCATTGGTTTCCCTCAAAATCTATCCAAGTTCTTTCATTACTTCTCTCTAGAGCTATTTTTACAATTCAAGTGCTCTAAGAGGTAAAAGGATCGAAATAATTCAATTAAGAACAAAAAGGATATAGACTTGTAATGCAGGTTTCAAAAAAAAGGCATATAGGCTCAAAAGGGTTAACTAGGGATGATTTTATCTATGAAAAGCAATAAAGCTCAAGAAGATCAAAGAGCGCCTAATATCATTTTTCAAACCGAGCAATACCAAGAACTTCGCTTCAATTTACATTTCGGGCAAGTTCTAGAATTAAATGCAATACATAGACTATACTAAAAACTCACTTCATACATGGCACATGACTCACTAAGGACGGTCTCATTTCGACACTCAAATCAAATAAGTATTCATAAAGTTAAAAAATATATTAATCATTAAGCACAAAGTGGACACGAGTAAAAAAAAATGAACCATAGGAGTCATATCGCATGATAACCATTTTTATCATGGCATCGTCATATATTTAAGACGAAGGAAAGGTGAAACACATGCAAAAACCTAAGTATGCTACCATCAAACAAGTCAAATGACACGTAAGCCTTACATTCCTCTTCCTTTTTTTATTCCCTACATTCTACTCTAAAAAGAAAAAGTACCTACTTAAGTTACATCGCATGAAAAGAACCGAGGCACAAAACAATTACGAGAGATTATTACTACCTAAGTAAAACCAAAAGACATGTTTTTGTATTTTTTATTTTCCATTTAGATTTTAATCCTTCGAGAAAAATATCTAGGAGATCCATCGTTGGTCAAAGTCTAATATTTCTTCACTCTTTATATATATATATATATATATATATATATATATATTACACTACCTCCTACTTAAGACACTACCTTACTAAATATTACACTAACTGTTGTACCACTCTAAAAGAAAAAGAAAAAAAGAAGCTACAAGTCAAATATAAGAAGCTAACATTATATTACTACAATACTACTACAAACCAAAGAGAATCATTCACCCCACGCTTAAAAAGATGCTGCGCCTTCAATGCATAATCAAATCAAAACTAGGAAGGGTGGATAAGAAACTCCCTGGTCAATCATCAATGTCATCCTCAGCGAAAAAGGTTATGTCTGCCTCCTCCCAATCATCGGCATCCTCGCCAAGATTCTCATCTCCATCCTCATCCTCTTCTTCAACCTGCTTCTCCTCGCCCTGCACAGAATGTTCGGGTGTGTTGATATCCTCATTAGAGGGTAACCCTGACCATCAACAATCCCAACCAAACATTGTGCATGCCTGTTAAGCGAAAAATGCTCATTTAACTGTGTGCGCTCCTCTGGAGTAGCAGGTCTACCACCAATCTGCAGTTGCAAATCTAGCATCTCGTAAAAATGGCCATAAAGCAATCATCATGAGCTTGACACTCGGTAGTAGTCAACGTCACCCTATCCTCCTCCTCTTTTCCCTAAATACTAGTGATATTTGGTGGCGTATCAGATGTCCCACATTAACTCGTTATCCTGTCATAAAAAATTACACCAGGCAAACTTTGTCCCGACCAGTTTCTCTGTCATGGTCACATGGTAGTAGACTTGTGTTCTGATAAGTGTGGATTTTAACTACTTATTAGTACCTTATTGCTTTAGTTTTTAGTCCGAAAGTAGTAATTTTTATTTTCGAATCTAATAAAAATGTGTGAATTGCAAACATGTTGGAGGATGTGAGCTCAATGAAGAAATCTAACTCAAAAAGGAGATGTCCCAGCTCAAATAGTCGAAGAGGAGAAGTGCAAAGAGTTGTGCGGCCCACAAAATACGCAGATGCGGCCCGCAGAAAGAATAGTACAGCCGCAGACTAACCCTTGAAGCTTCAGAGTATCTTATCAGCAACGCGGTCCGCATACCAAATTGTGCGGATACATAAGCTTCTCACACTGACAAGCATGAAATATTAGAGAAGATGCAAAAGACCAAGTATGAAGCCTCCTTGAAGCGCGGTTCGCAGCCAAATTGTGCATCTGTAGAACCTGAAGTGCGGCCGCAGAAGTTATTCCGCGACCACAATATCCTTTCTACTACAAGAGCATCAGACGAAAGTGCGGACCACAGCTAAATTATGTGGCCGCAAAACCTCCCGAAGGGAACTTTTGTTAGCGAATTTCAAAGCACAATAAATAGACGAGAAACACTTTTTAGGGCAAATTTTGTACTGTAGTAGCTGGTAGCGGTTAGACTTAGCCATTTTGGGCAATTTGTGACTATAATTAGACAGGCCCGTTAATTTTACCTTTTAATTTTAGTTTTATGTCTTCAATTACTTCTTCTTTATCATTTACTATGTATATGATTATGAGTATCTAGATTTTATCTAAGGTTGTGACTCAACCCTAGTGTATAAAACATATGCTACTTAATATTAATGCTTGTTATTGATCGGGTGTGTGTTATTGAGCCTTATTTATACTTTATATCTAGAATTGATGGTTGCAAACATTGATTCGTGCCTATTTGACTTAGTTCTTACTTGAGAAAGAGGAACCTAGTCTAGGAAAACTTGGCTAACAAAAAATTGAACTAGTTGAAGTTTTGATTAGTTTGATTAAAGGATTTGAACTAGAGATATGGATAATTCCACTTGGACTCAAATCAATTGTTTAGTTTGTTACCCATTTGGTCTTGAGAAAGCCAGTTTCGGCATAATCACTCTTTGACCAAGAGGTATTGAGTGGGTACTTGAGCATTGAGAGCCATGACACATCTCGATCTACCAAACAAGTAGAGATTTACTCCCTTCATTAGGTTTACACCTAGGTGAAAGTTACATCCCTAGGATTTTCACTTATTTGATAAAAACACCAAAAATATTTCACTCACTATTTGCTTACTAGTTAGTCCAATCTCTTAGAAGTTAATTTAGAAAACAATTTACCATTGTTGTTTGGAAGTTAAACCTAGTTATTTCTAGTTTTTCTCTTAAGTGTTTACCTTAGCATCAATCAAAAATTCCTACGGATTCGACCCCGACTTGCGTTGGAATTTATAATTGCAGCGACCATTTCATACTCGTTCATTGGTTGTGAATTGGACGTGATCATCTTCACTATCCTTACTCAAATTTTGGAAACCTAGTTGAACTTCTTCTTTGGTACTGTAATGCGGTTGTGAGTTTTCTTTTTGGAGTCCAGGTAACGTTTGAATTGACACCACACAAAGTGTGTCTAATATCTCTGTAGGAGGGCTGGGTAATGAAATTGGCCAGTGGAGCATGTGGCACATCAGGTGCCTTCAAATGGTTGCAAAGTGCATTAGCAGAAATGTCAATAAACCTCCCACAAGTAGGCACCAATTGCTCTTCATCTCCAAGATCCCATCTAGCATAGAGCTCCCTAATCAAGTTGATATTGGCATCTCCCAAGTTGTTAAACACAAAGCCTAAACCTAAGTCATGTACAACTTGCCAAATTTGAGGGTGGCTCGACCTCAACCTATGCTCCTCCACTGCCAAATTGAGATGATAAGTTTGACTTCCTTTTCTTTGGCTACTAGTAGCAACCTCACTTCTATTTCTCTTCTTGGGTAGAGGTGCGGACAAGGTAGTTGTACCCTTAAACGGGTACTTGGACTTAGTCCGGGTGTTTGCCGGAGGTGGGCCTTAGCCTAAGATTTAGGATGCACCATATTCGCTACAGGGATCGCCCTCGTGCAAGGACGCATGGACAGGGCGCGCGAAATGCGAGGTCTAGCTCACGTTGGCTGTGCGACTGATCACTTCCAAGTCACACCCGAACAAGGGATATGAAACGGTCGTTTGCAATAATAATTACCCAAAACGGTCGAACCTCAGGGAGTTTAATATGGGTGTTATGGTAATCACCTAAGCGAGAAACTTGACATAACTCAATTTATTTTTCAAACTAAAGTGGTGTATCAGCTTTACTAATTAAACTAGTATGTTTTGTGAACTAAGATAGCAAACACACGTAATAAGCAAAATGTTTATGAAGTTTTAAAAAAATGGAGAATAGCCGAGGGTTGTAATCTTAACCTAGGTGTAATCCTAATAGGTAGGTTCAATTATGCTTGCTAGATAGATCGGGGTTGTTATGATTTTCAATACTCAAGTAATCACTCGATACCTCTCGATTAAGGAGTGATTATGCCAAATTTAGCTTTCTCAAGTCCAAATGGATAGCTATATGTGCAATTGAATATGAGCCCAAGTTACATTATCAATATCTGTAGTTCAAATTTGTTAATTAAACTAATCACTAACTCAAGTAGTTTAATTTCTTGTTAGCCAAGTTTTCCTAGACTAAGTTCCTCTTTCTCAAGTAAGAACAAGGGCAAAAAGTCACGAATCAGTATTTACAACCATCAATTCTAACTTTAATGTATAAACAAGGCTAAATAGCACTAACACAATTAATAACAAGCATAATATTGATAACCCATAAGATTTACACACTAGGGTTGGATCACAACCCTAGATAAAAGTCTAGCTACTCATAACAAAGGACATGGGAAGATAAAAATAAGAAGAATTCAAAGACATAAAACCAAAAATAAAAGAAAGAGTGGATGATCTTCTCCAATTGTAGCTCACACTTGTTCAAAATAGATAAAAGTAACTAACTCCTAGCTGCTACAGTGAAAAGATGCCCTAAACAGTCATAAAATTCTATTTATAGGCTCCCAAAATCTCTGACAAAAATGCCCTTCGGAGGGTTATGTGGTCGCACATCACTTTTGCGGCCCGAACATGGCTGGATTGACATTGCTTGTGATTTCAATAGGGGAAGTTCTGTGGTCGCACTTTAGCTTTTGCGACCACACATAAGCTTTTTGCGGCTGCACTTTAAGTTCAGCGAACTGCAATTGAGGAGGCTTCAGAATTTTCCAACTGCTCGTTGTCTGATCTTTCAAACATGTCAGTGCGAACCTATTTTGCGGACCAAGTGCGGACGCATATTTTCTTTTGTGGACCGCACTTTTACCTAAATTTTCTGAAGCTTCAGTTCTTCTTCTGCTGCCGCATTTCTTCTTTTGTGGATTTTGCGGCCGCTGGTGAAATTTTGCAGACCACACTTTTCTCAACACTTCTCCTCTTACTGAATTTTGCTAGAACATCTCCTTTTTGAGTCATTTTTCTTCGTTGAACTTATACTTTTCAGCACACCTGCAATTCAACCATTTTCATTAGATTAGGGGATGAAAGCAGTACTTTCAGACTAAAAACTATAGCAAGAAGGTACTAATAAGTGGTTTAAATCTACACTTATCAACTCCCCCAAACTTATGTCTTTGTTTGTCCTCAAGCAACTAGATTAACACCCTCATTCCCACACTATATGGTTATTTCAAGGAGTCACCCGCATGTTATTTATACTCAGTTGGGACTAACAATTGCCTAAAATACTGTATACAGTTAAAATCAGCGAGGCCCGATTTTAAGGCTTCGATGACGTCTCCATGACCGGCCTCGATGGGATCGCAGCACAGCCAAAGGCTCGTCCTCGAAGCACTCGCCTCGGCAGGGCATATCGAAGACTCGCCGTGACGCACCTCGAGGCAGCATATAAGTCGATGAGCGTTATGAAAAGGCGAAAGGCTCCCGAAGACACATGATGAGGACTGACGAAGCCTGCAAAGAATAGTACAAGTCTGTACCAGACCATTAAATAGTTGTACCAGCTATTTTTCTTTGTAATAATTATACATGTACCATGCTGAGATTTCCCCTCCTATATAAAGGGGACCCTTAACATTTTATAAGACATACGATATTCAATACAAGAACAAGAACATTCTCTGCTCCTTAACTTAAACACATTCCACTATCGCTCCCTTGATTTTATTGCTTACATTTATGGTGTTTTATTGATTGTTCTTCATTTATTACTCATCATTGATCATAAAGAGCCATCATCAAGGTCCTTAGAACTGTAAGTTCTTCATCGACCATCCCCAATCTAACGCTTTAGTCCGACCTCGAGGCCCAGCGCAAGCCAGCTCGAGACCCCGATTCACGGCCATTCAGTTTGCATAACATACTGTCTTCAAAGCTCTTATCTCATTTTCCTGACTCACACTTAGCATCTATCGCTTAACAACTAGCTTTAAAATAAATCACGTATTTTTAGAAACACAAATTCAAATTTAATTGTAATTACCATTTTCAAGGTAAACAGTTTGGCGCCCACCGTGGGGCTAAATATAATAGTGATTGTTTTCATGCTGGTTTATTGAAAACACAAGTTATTCCCCGTGGATGTGGGCTCACGCAACGCCCAACACGTCGATATAAGCTCCCACACTAACGGGAGTAGACGCCAAGAAAACCAACAAGAAGCTCAGAAAATCCCAGCCCGGGAGGAACGAGAGGTTAGCCTTCACGTCATTTTTGAGATGTTGCTGGCACAACAGTTGGCGATTGCTCAACTGCAAAGCGACCAAAAAACTCCAGGCACAGCAGCACCGGAAACGGCTCCTCGAGCCGAACAAGTACTGCAAAGATCAAGCAACAACGGGTCAGTAGCCGACCCCTCTATTATGAAGATGCTCGAGGACCTCACAAAGAGGATTGAATCGGGCGAAAAGAATATAGAAGCTAATGACAAAAAGGTGGAGACCTACAATTCAAGGGTCGATCAGATCCCAGACGCACCCCCGATTCTAAAGGGTGTAGATTCAAAGAAATTTGTACAAAAGCCATTCCCATCGAGTGCTACCATAAAGCACATCCCGAAGATATTCAGAATGCCCGATCTCCCGAAGTACAACGGAACCTCAGACCCTAACGAGCACATCACTACTTACACTTGTGTTGTAAAGGGAAATGACCTGAAGGACGACGAGATTGAATCCGTCCTATTGAAGAAATTCGGAGAAACACTTTCAAAAGGGCCATGATGTGGTATCACAACCTATCCCCGAATTCGATAGACTCATTTGCCATGCTGGCAGATTCTTTTATAAAGGCACATGCCGGGACCATCAAGGTTGCTTACAAGAAAATCCGATGCTTCAAAATCAAACAGAGAGAAAACGAGATGCTACGGGAGTTTGTATCTCGCTTTCAAATGGAGCGAATGGAATTACCACCAGTCTCCGATGACTGGACAATGCATGCTTTCACCCAAGGTTTTAACGAACGAAGCTTGATAGCTTTGAAGCAGCTAAAGCAGAACTTGGTTGAATATCCCGCCGTGACTTGGGCGGATGTCCACAACCGGAATCAATCAAAGATTAGGGTCGAGGACGACCAACTAGGAGCCCCCTCAGGCTCAGTATATCCTAGCAGGCTCCTAGCAAAGGAACCAAGGCCAAACAAGGAAAGGTACCAACTGTACATTGAAGATCGAAGAAACGCCCCAAGGCGTAATATACCCCGAAATGACCAAAGGGCAGATCGAGGTCAGAATCCTCGGGGACTCGTGAGCAGAGCCAGATTCGACAGACACGCAGAATCGACGGAGGCACCCCGATTATCTGAGTACAACTTCAACATTGATGTTTCGGACATCGTATCAGCCATAGGTAAAATCAAAGACACCAGGTGGCCAAAACCCATACTATCAGATCCGTCGTAAAGGAACCCTAACCTGGTGTGTGAATTTCACGGCAGACACAGTCATAGGACCGAAGATTGTAGACAGCTCCGAGAAAAAGTAGCCCGACTAATCAACAAAGGGCACCTCCGAGAGTTCCTCAGCGACCGAGCCAAAAATCAATTTCGGGAAAGAGAGGCGAACAAGAAAAATGAAATAGAAGAGCCACAACATATCTCCACATGATCATTGGAGGCATCGACATCCTACAGGAACCCATTGTCAAGCGAAAAAAAATTTCCATCACCAGGGAAAAGCGGACTCGAGGTTACATACCCGAGGACGCTCTCATATTCAGCGAAGAGGACATCGAGGCCCTGTCTCAGCCTCATAACGACGCATTGGTAATTTCTTTCCTTGTGAATACGCCTCATATTAAATGGGTGCTTGTGGATCCAGGTAGCTCGGCCAACATTATCAAGTCGAGGGTGGTAGAGCAGCTCGGACTGCTCGACTAGATTGTGCCCACCTCCCGAGTCTTCAACGGATTCAACATGGCGAGCGAGACAACAAAATGGGTGATCACCCTCCCGATCAACGTGGCCGGCACAACCCAAAATGTCAAGTTCATGTCATCAAAGGAGACATGAGGTACAATGCCTTGCTCGGAAGTCTGTGGATACACTGCTTGAGAGAAGTACCATCAACCCTTCATCAAATGATAAAATTTCCAACGAAGGACGGAATAAAAGCTATAAACGGGGAGCAACATGCATCAAGAGAGATGTTCGTGGTGCACGATATGGCACCGGCATCGACACCTTCAACATCAAAGGAGCCAAAGGATAAGCAAACAACAAAGTAGCAATCACAAGCTACATTCTTGGTTGCACCCGAGTGAATGAGCAAAGGACCGTACCGCGTCCCCGGAGCGAGCAGTTGAAGCATATTGAGGCTCGAAGCGCCATTACTACTAAGGTATAGCTGTCTCCCTTTCTATTTTATGTCTTACACTAACCTGTGTGCCGGTGTCTGATTAGAAAAATCGAAGCACCTTCCATCCTGAAGACCTTAGGTTTTAAAGCATGCGTTGCACTCTTTTCCTTAGATCAGATTTTATCCCAAGAAGGGTTTTACCGGCAAGGTTTTTAACGAGGCAACATCTATATGCTACCTGAGGAGAACTTAACAAGTATTCAAGGCTTCTCTTCAATCAACCTCGAATACTGGGGGGCATCCCCCGGGAGATCACCTCCCCGGAGAAATCAAGATGAGTCAAAGGGGGTCTCGATAGAAAAATGATATATCGGGCCAAACGGTCAAATGAACCGTGTCCGCATAAAATAATCGAACCCTCAACGACGAAAACATGTATACTTGTACCAAGTAATCAAAGGAGTACCTTTTACCATCAAAACGCTTCGCGCTTCAAAGAAGTTTGCTATTTTTACAAAAAATGGCCCCAGGCCAGAATTTCCCGAACACTCGGGAACTGACATCAAAAACTCAAAACCGTAAGACCTCCGGGCCGGAAACTTCAAGCTCGTAAGCCTTAATGAGGCAACATCAAAGTTTACAAAGAACGGATCCAGAGCCAAAAACTTTCGACGTCTCGGGGACTGTCGATGACTGTCACCCCATCGAGCTATCAAAAACTCGAGGCCATAAGACCCCAAGCGGGCAACCTCGAGCCCGAAAGCCCTCCATGTGGCAATGCTAAAAAATGTAAGACCTCTATGAGGCATTATCAACAGTGTAAGACTTCCATAAGGCAATACCAAATCTGTAAGACCTCAAGCAAGGCATAAATTATACTTGTGCCAAGTAACCTATCTGTATGACCTCAAGTAAGGCATGTTCAAATTTATAAGACCTTACAAAAGGCATAATCACGATCTTAAAGTCAAGGCTATATATTCAAACTTGTAAGAATCCCTAAAAAGGCATACCCTCGATATAGGCGCCGAGGCTACCTCACTCGTGGACTAAAAGGCTATGGCCAAACACAATGACTACGGTCACAAGGCTCCGGCAAAACTAACGCTACTCGGGGATGCCCAACCGTCGCCGTAAAATCACAGGACTTCAATTGCTTCGAAAATACTTCGAAAAGAACCGGTTAATCAGGCTGCCCTTGGCATAAGCAAAAAGAGCTTCGATCATGTCAGCTCCAAAACAATGAAAAGGCTTCAAAACAATTCAGCCATCGAGCGAAACCTCCCGAGGTGCTCATTTATCGTTACATAACGGCTCACAATCGAGGTTCTTATCGAAAGTTGAAGAGTCAGACGAACGCAAAAACATCAAAAAATCTTTAACGAGGGAAAAATAAAGCCTATATCAGACGTCGTACCGATCCAACGCGTAAGAGCCCAAGCGCCAGCCTATATCAGAGGTCGTACTGACCCAACGCGTAAGAGCCCAAGCGCCAGCCTATATCAAAGGTCGTACCAACCCAACGCGTAAGAGCCCAAGTGCCAGCCTATAGGGGTATGCATTCGATTTATCGATTCGAATTTGACCCTTATCGATAATTACTTATCGATTATCGATTTGTACATATGCTTATCGTTATCGTTTCAATAAGGTTTCAATTTTTTCGATTTTGATTTATCGATTTTGGGGGCTTATCGATTCGGTTATCGAATGCACCAATAAGAAAATTTGCGGGATTCCACGAAAAGTATATTGCTATAAACGCGCCTAACTAATATGGACAAAAAGAAGCTAAAATAAGACGAACACCATTTATAATATAAAAATTGTGGCAACAAGCACATGCAACAAAACTAATGTAAGGGATCAAATGTATGCCACCAACACTCCAACGGTATAAAAAAAACAAAACAAAACAAAACACATCATCACGGCTAATTCTGTTTTCCATTAATTTGAACTTCATTCCCTTGATCTTTAAATATGATCATTCCTTAAATATGGTAGAGGAAATAATAAGGAAAGAGACATAGGGTAAAGGTAAGGGTATAGATTAGGGAAAATAATATTGTACAGTCGCTTTCAAAATAGTAGCGGAATATATATACATTCTGTATGTTATATTAATCTACACAAATAGGTAATTACTCATTTAACAAGTGTCTACAGTCTAGGGGTGTGCATTCGATTTATCGATTCGATTTTGACCCTTATCAATAATTACTTATCGATTATCGATTTGTACATATGCTTATCATTATCGTTTCAATAAGGTTTCGATTTTTTCGATTTCGATTTCGATAACAAATAATCGATTCGATTTATCGATAAACCGATTCGAATGCACACCCCTACCAGCCTATATCAAAGGTCCTGCCGACCCAACGCGTAAGAGCCTAAGCGCCAGCCTATATTAGAGGTCGTACCCACCCAATGCGTAAGAGCCTAAGAGCCAGCTTAAATTCAAAAACTTAACGGTCGATGAGCTCGAGTCGAAACCCGACTCGAAGACTGAGCCCGAAACAGTTAATTAAAAAGTGCCTAAGGGCAAATGTGTAAGAGCCTACGGGCCAGCCAACGAGCCCCAAGGTCAATTTGTAAACCTAAGAGTTTTTCCTTGAAGTCCAATTCATCTGGCTAATCATTGAGAAACGTCAAAATTCAAAACAAAAGAAAGGCATACACAAGCGATGAGAAATTCATGAAAGGGAAAACCGAAAGGCTTCTTTTTATAAGTATATGTGAAATAATACAAGGCTTCATTTACAGTGTCCTCTAAGAGCATTACACGCAGAATCAGAAAGGAAAAGCCTAGTCTACTTTCCCCTCGGGGACTACGACTCCATTGGCCTCTTCCTCATTATCTTCGGCATCGGATACGAGGAACATGGTATCGTGTTCATCCGCCTTGGCCTGCTCTATCTCTTCCGAGAGATCGAAGCCCCTAGCGTGTATCTCCTCGAGGGTTTCCCTCCAGGATCTGCACCGGCCATATTCGTTGTTTCTGCTCTCCCGATCGGAAGCCCCCTCTCAACTCAGCTCGAGCGTCGGCACCGTCATTTAAATAGATGGCCACTTTCTTATCAGCCTTAGCTCGAATCTCTTCAGCTTCAGCCCGGGCATCCATGACCTCGGCCTTCATCTTCAAAAGGTCAGACTCGAGCCTTACAATCCTGCTCGTCTGGACCGAGATGTTTTCACGAGCATTCCGGAGTTGCACCTCGAGGGCAGAAACCTTAGCCAAAGCATTCTTCTTGGCCGCAACTTGGGCATCTATCTGAGCCCTTAGCTTATTACACTCATACTTGGCCTGACCAACCTTGCCCCAAAGGCGTTCCAGGTCCTCCGTCTTTCTCTGCAACTGAAGTATCAAAATATTAATCTACGAGAATAGAAGAAGAAACATGCATCCCTTCGAAACAAGGGTTACCTATCTCTCGAGGTGGCTTTCGTAGTCCTGGCTTCGATTCATCTCGTACCAAAGATGTATCAACTCCTTTGCCCTTTTATCGCAAAGAAGACTGAGGGATTTCTTCTCATCCAAGGCTTTCCGCAACCTGACTTCACGGCGGAGCAACTCGAACTTGAGTTTGTCAGAGGCCTATAAGAAAGAAGCTCAGTAAGAAAATGAAAATGCAAAACTGAAAAACCAACAAAGTCAACCAAAACTCACCACAGAACAGAGCCGCTGAGCCTCCTCAAAAGTCGAGCGTACATCTACTAGCATGGTCTCATCGGCCCCAGTTGAACCGCTCTCAGTGGGGATATGACCGCTCGAGACCCCGCTTGGTTTAGACGGCCCCTGGCCTCGAACATCCCGCGAAGTACCTTCGACAGAAGAAGAAGACGGCGGCAGAAAATCTGTATCCCTCGAAGTACCTTCGACGGGAGAAGGAGATAGTGGTGCAAGATCCTTGTCCCTCGAAGTGCCTTCGACCAGGGAAGAAGATGGTGGCAAAAGAGGAGCCACTACCCCGAGGCTAGAAACCTCAGGTATTGCAGGCTCAGCTGCCCCGAGAGGTCTCTCGGTTCGAGCCATCGATGTATGGCCGCTCCCTTCTGTTTCACCAACGTTCACACAACGGCCGATAGGTACATGATCTACCTCAATGGTTTCATCTCCTTTACGCCTCCGGGCAGACCCCGCCTCATTATAAATCTCCTCGCCCGCCGAGGATTCCTTATGCTTGTTATTGCTCTTCGGCCCCGAAGCCGATGATCCTCCCTACTCTCCGAGAGGGCATGGTCTCACCTCGGAAAATTCTCCAACGCCTACAGTAAAGAAGTTAGGAAACACAGAGGGAAATATTCCTTAGAGAAAAGAATCATATGGTACCCACCGTGGTGTTTTGCCTCCCATCTACCCTTCGACAGGTCTCACCACTTACGCTCATCGTAGGTCGAGCAAGCTGCCAGTTTCCCAGTCTAATCAGCTAGATCGGGGACCTCGTATGGCAACCACGGGATTGCTGCAGAAAGGGAAAGAAAACACCTTTATGGAGTCTGCCCCCGCTATGAACAAAAATGACAAAAGCACAAGTGTACCACTTACGTGTGAAATTCCATTTCTCTGGGAATGGCAGGAACTCTACGGGAATAATATCAACCGTCCACACTCGTACAAATGGAATCATCCACCCTCGGTCCCCGTCTTCTTCATCACTGACAACAAAGGGCCGGGTGGATCGACGTCATTGAATAATCAGGCCTCGATAATGCAAGGGCCGGTACAATCTAATAAGATGGTTGAGGGTGAACTCGAGCCCGACTTTATCTACAGAGAACCTTATCATCAACAGTATCCTCCAAAACGACGGGTGAACCTGTGTCAGGGTAACCCGATATCTTCTACAAAACTCGAGCACAACTCTATCGTTAGGTCCCAATGTAATGGGGTACGTGAATACGTTCAAAAACCCCTCTACATGGGCCATGATGCTCTCTTGCGGGGAAGGTACCTGCAGTACCGCCTTTTCTCCCCATCCGCAGTCTCTCCGAACTGACTCAAGGTGTTCTTCTCCTATTGATGAGATGAACCTCGACGCACGCTCCCAATGGCCCTGGACATTTTGAGGTCTCTCTAACGTGAAGTCCCTCCTCGAGACAAAGCATCTCGAGGTTAGATCACCGGACGCCGGCGGTGTACCACCGACCGGGCGGGAAACAGAGGCGGAATTCTCCTCTTCTTGGTGAACGGATTTGGGCGTAGCAGCCATAACTATGGTGAAGCAAGGGAAGGGATGTGAAACTTAGGCGAGCAAGCGCTCGTTCGATTATTTAGCCCAAGGGCTACCCGAGTTCGAGCCAGTTTTCACTCGGGGAGTATTCATAAAGCCTCAGGGCTATCTCTACTTCGAGTTCGAGCAAACGCTCACTCGACTATTAAGCCCAAGGGCTACCCGAGTTCGGGCCAGTTTTCACTCGGGGACTATTCATAAAGCCTCAGGGCTATCTCTACTTTGAGTTCGAGCCAACGCTCGCTCGACTGTTAGGCCCAAGGGCTACCTGAGTTCGAGCCAGTTCTCGCTCGGGGACTATTGGAAAAGCCTCAGGGCTATCTTCGCCTCAAGTTCAATTTAAACGCTCTCTCGATTATTTTAGCCCAAGGGCAACCCGAGTTCGAGTGTACCCTCGCCCAGGGACTATCTATAACGCCTTAGGGCTATCTTCATTTTAAGTTCAAGCAAACTCTCACTCGCGGACTATTTGTAAAGGCCTAAGGGCTATCTTTATTTTCAGATGATCAAGCAAACTCTCCCTCGAGGACTATCAGCGAGGCCTAAAAAGGCTAAGCTTTAAAGAAAATCGAGACCCCGTTCTCACTCAATTCGGACTCAGAAGTCCCGGCGACCTAAGTTTGTATCAGACCAATCCAGGTTTAGTTCGAGGGATGACAAAGAGTTTCAAGGAATATCATATTAACCAATCTAGAACCAAAGGGATTACTATGTCCGGGTCCAGTATTCGGACCGATCGATAAAGTTATACACTCTGGTTTTTCACAAACGCAGGCAAAATGGAGTTCGGCACAAGTCGAAGGCAAATTAAAGAAACTTTGTATTAATAAACGTCGATTACAAAAGCCCACGAGGGGTCCTTACACTGAAGCAAAGAAGCAAAGAACAACAACTACAAGGCCTAATCTACTTTGAGGGTATATCTTCGGGAGCGACATCTGTGAGAAATGTTTCCTCGGGGACCCCATTTCGATCTTCAGAGCGATATCTTCGAGAATCTGATCCGAAGCAGCTATAGCCTATCAAAGAGCAAAAGCTTTTAACAAGCAAGGAAAATTGTGGCATGGTGAAAAATTTGGCGAGTATGGGTCTCGTCAGCACTACTATTGTGAAGCCACTTCTTGAGACATTGCACCGGTGTGGGATGCAAAAGTTAGTAGATGATTCCACCTCACTCCATGGAAAGCAAAATGAATGAGGCGCCACACCAGGTTGAAATTAAGAGAGATGAGCAGCGGTTCACGGTCCACATATCTTCTGATATGGGAAGAATTTGAGCCCATTCCCTCATTATTTCGAGCGAACAACAACAACAACAAGAACAACTCAGTATAATCCCACTCAGTGATGAAAAGCTTTGAAAAAGAGCCATGGCTGATAAAGTTGCTGCCGTATGACCTTATTGTCACGATTTTGAATCATAAAAATAAGAGTTTGGAGGAGGATGTAGAAAAGGGAAAGGGCCAAAGGCTGTTGAAGAAAGATTGAGTGAAGTCTTGGCTCAAGCAACCCCCCATTTTTAGAGAGACAGTAACATAATCAACAGCGTAATCAATGCCTTTGGGGAAACGAATAAACGATGCAATCAATGCTTTTGGGGAAACGGATCGATGGCGCAATGAACGCCTTTTGGAAAAAATGAACGGACGGTATAATCAATGATTCTAGGGAGACGAACATATGGGATGTTTTCAGTCACTTGGAATGCTTACGTCACAAGCATGACATCATCACGAGAGGTTCGAGAAATTTGAGGCCAGGATCGTTTCTTATATCTTCATTCTAAAAAATGCGGAGACTATCTGTATACGGTTAAAATCAGCGAGGCTCGATTTTAAGGCTTCGATGGCGTCTCCATGACCGGTTTCGACGGGATCGAAGCACAACCCGAGGCTCGTCCTCGAAGCACTCTCCTCGGCAGGGCATATCGAAGACTCGCTGTGACGCGCCTCGAGGCAGCATGTAAGTCGATGACTGTTATGAAAAGGCGGAAGGCTCCCGAAGACACGTGATGTGGACTGACAAAGCCTGCAAAGGACAGCTGTATACGGCTAAAATCGGAGAGTCCGATTTTTTTATCATTATGACGCTCCATAGCCCGTCTCTAGAAGGCTCGAGGAACAACTCGAGGTTCGACCCCGAGGGTTCCCTATGTTTGACCTCGGGGCAGTGCAAATCGGTGGCTATGACGGACAAGCGAGAAATTTCCAAGGCACGTGGTCAAAGCTGACAACACCTGCAAGAATAGTACAAGTCTGTACCAAACCATTAAATGGCTGTACCAGCTATTTTTCTTTGTAATAATTATACATGTACCATGCTGAGATTTCCCCTCCTATATAAAGGGGACCCATATCATTTTGTAAGACACACGATATTCAATACAAGAACAAGAACATTCTCTGCTCCTTAACTTAAACACATTCCACTGTCGCTCCTTGATTTTATTCCATACATTCATTGTGTTTTATTGATTGTTCTTCATTTATTACTCATCATTGATCATAAAGAGCCATCATCAAGGTCCTTAAACTGTTAGTTCTTCATCGACCATCCCCAATCTGACGCTTTAGTCCAACCTAGAGGCCCAGTGCAGGCCAGCTCGAGACCCCGATTCACGGCCATTCGGTTTGCATAACATACTATCTTCAAAGCTCTTATCTCATTTTCGTGACTTACACTTAGCATCTATCACTTAACAACTAGCATTAAAATAAATCACATATTTTTAGAATCGCAAATTCAAATTTAATTGTAATTTCCATTTTCAAGGTAAACAAATACTCATGAATTCTAAAAAAGGTGTCAAAGTTTTCGAAAAGGTGCAACTTTCTCGTCTCATGTAATTCTAGTGTGACATTTGAGCCTCAAGATTTAACTTTATTCATCAAGGACTCTTGTTCTTTCATGCTAATCATGGTAGACTCCAAGCTCTTCCTCTTATACCTTCCATTTGCGTTGCTCACTTCAAGATTCAACGCTCAATTTCTAGTGCCTCAAAAGTTTCACTCTTCACTCACAAAGAATGGTCACAAATTAAGCTTTAGGTACCATAGGCTTTCCCCTCATGTACATCTCTACTAATGTAAGTGTACTCGATTTAAAATCAAATAAGACTTGTTTCCGGTTGTAATGAAGGTTTTTGGTTCAAGTAGGATACTATATAGGATGCAAGTGATTACACCTTTCCTTAAGCACTTCACTTATCATTTCTTGGCTCACATTTGTCATAAAACATCATAGATAGAACCCTTGGTGGTATTTCTTCTTCTTGGAGGCTAGAGAGACTTGCCATCACTTCATTTATTTTCTTCCTTTGATTGTTGTGCTAGATATACTTAGCTCACTTCATTTCCTTGATCTCCCCATTTTCCCCTTTTTGGATTCTTTTTGTTCACATTACTTGCTTTTCTTTCTTTTTCTTTCATGAAGATCATTTCCTTTCTCTCTTTTTGATGCCTTGGTATCTTATTTTAAATTTCTCAACTCTCCCCCCAAACTTACACTTTAAGCCACGTACTAAATATGAGTGCTTGGAAAGGTTTTAGGTACCACGAGGAGATTATGATCAAATCGTGAAAGGCTTGTAGCAAGGTTACCAAAAGAAAAAGGCTAAAAGCTCACAGGGGGTTGACTAGGGATAATGATCATAGGGTGGAAATTGAAAGCTCAAAGGGACCAAGAAAAGCCTACAATCATCTTTCAAACCAAGAAAACTCAAAATTTTGCCTTCAAGCAATTCGGGGCAAGTTCTAGACTATCCACTCAAGCACCAGGACTAGCAACAAAATTTCACCCACCTCTCATGCAAATAGACTGTAAAAGAAGATAGAGTTCAAAACCCACCGCAATCCCAATCAAGTTAAAAGATCTCTATGGTCTACTCAACCACCTAATGATTATTAAAGACAACTCAAGAGCCTCAAAGTCATTTTACTAGAGTCATGAAGCATAAATAACCTATTTTCATTGAAGAGCTTGATTAGGAATTTAATTCATTACTACTTACTACTACTATTACCCTAAATATGTAACAAACTAATTTTCTTAAGAAAGTTGTCACACTATCCATCCTTGAGCAAAGTCACCTCGTTCATATAAGAGACCGCCTTTAGAAAGAACTGCGGCATTAAGAAAATCAAAGGTTTTTTAACAATAAGAAGAAATAAAAGCATAGATGTTTACACAACCATAACTATTGATTACTGCTGAATGTATCAAACTACTAAAAACTTACAAAATGTATCATCCAATTATTACATACCAATTTTATCAAATTCATCAAATCAAATCAAATTCTCCACCCCCCTCCCCCATATAAAAGTAAGCATTGTCCCCGATGCTTAACAAAATAGATCTAAAGAGTAGAAAGGGGAAAAGATCCTAAACATCCTCAGTCACCAGGGTATCACCAGGTAGGTTAGTCCGAGTTGGCTCAGCTAACTGGATCTTATCATCATCTATGGAGTTGGCTAAGATGTGAACATGTCACAAACTATAGCAGCAATGCTGGATGCAAGGCAGGGCTCCTCAGTGTGGGTAGTACAGAATCTTGAGAGGTCTGAGTTGGGCGGGGTCAATTAGTATGTCAAAGGGCAAGTTGCCTGCCTCACCTATCTATTTCATTTCAGCCTACAATGACTCAACTAACTTCTTGCTGGCCTGAGTCTTCCTCATCTTCTTCACCTACTTAGTCAACCTCTCGATCACTGCACCATGATAAACCAAGGTGTCCATGATCACCTTCTGGTTGTCCAAGATATTTGTAAGCTTCTTAGAAGTGTTAAAAGTGTCTAGCTGTGTAGAGGGTTGCCTAGAAATTGCACTAGACAGTTCGGAGAACTTTGATATAGTTGTTTACACCCATTTATTGAGACTCACTAATGTCTGAGAAACCCGCAATGTAGATAACGGGCCAGTAGGCGTAGGAACAAGCCTTAGACCTGGTGTAGGTAGTGGAGCAAGAGCTGTTTGTGGCTTAGAATCAATATCCAAGTCATGGGTAAAAGGCTCAGCTGAAGATGAGAGGATATCAGATGTACCAGAAACTGCTACTACAGGCTCATCAGACTTGCTAGTAGTAGGGGATGCTAGCTGCTCTTCTTTGACTTGGGGTTTCTGGGGTTTTGCAATTTGTATAGGCAAAGGGGATAGTTGGCTTTATTTTGGTGTCGAATGGTCTGGACCCCACCTTTGCATCTGTCAAGTACTCAGTGATAGTAATGGGGTACAAGAAGGAGGTGTTTGCCCATTGTTCTACCAAAATAGTGTTGGCCGACATCAAGGTACCCATATAATTGGGTACCCGGCCATGATTGGGTACCCGACCATGATGGATTCCACTAGCACTACCCTCTCCAAAGGTAGATGGTTTTCATTCAACCATGGGTCAAGTCCGGTACACATAAATGTTTTCCAACCCTTCACCTTGAAGCTCAAGGTCTTGCGGAAGATTGGCACTCTGGTACCTAACCAAGGAGGAGTAGGCCCTGGTGCAAGAATCTCACAAGCCAAGGTCGGACTTCCTCCTTCTCAGGTATCTTGGCCAGGTATTCCTTGGGCTCAACATCCTCAAGTCCCAGATATGCATTCAATATTTCCTGATCATGTTGCGCACTTTGGTAACCTTGGTCCCCTTGACAATGTGTGCTGTGTTGGTGTAGAACTCCTGAAAAGGATGCTCCATGATATCAACCAGCTCTTTGGTGAACTGCATCTAACCTTTTCCTTTTGTAAACTGCTCTAAGACTACCGGATTGTACTTGCCTAGATCTTTTGTGAGGAATTTTACTCATGAGTCAGAGACCTTTTTTCCCATCCCCTTTTGAAGTCAACGGATGTATTGTAGCTCAAGAACCTGTCTTCCCAGACCATATTCTTCTTGGTCCTCTCTTTCCCATCCTTGCAACTTTTCCCCCTTTTCCATCGTCGAAGGCATAATCAGAATCAGAGTCAGGTGCAGCTGCATTGGACTCATGGATAGTGTTGGATATGCCTTGGGATGTGTGCTGAGATGTGGAAGGCTCAACTTGGGGCTCACACTTCCCCTGTGGCTGAGATTGCTCCTCATTACGCTCTTCAAACTGAGACAATGACTTACCTTCATAGGCCTCCCTAGATGGGACATATGAATCAGAGTCCGATAAGATTCTTCCTCTCCCCGACCGGATTTTTACTTTGTAGCATTCATTTTCTGTACACTAGGTGGAAAGGCACCTCTACCTCTGCCTTTCCTTGGTTACCCCGGTCCTTTGAAGTCTCTGCCTTACTCTTGATCGTACCATTGTTTTTTGACACGCAAGGAGATTTATCAATGGTTATACAAGTCATTGACATGAGGTACAAGGTAGTTATAAGTCACAATAACAGTAGGGGAAAGCATAAAAGTAGGGGTGCGTTCATTATCAAACATTAAAGGGTTTACTATGACTTTTACGTTTACTATTTGTACCTTGGAAATGTAAAATTACTATATTGATCCCTTTATTTATTCGTAAACCTATGGGGAAGATTAATAGTGAGTGACTGAAGCTATTTAGATGTGAACACTTCTCTATGGTTATGTCACCCCTCCATGACAGAAGCACTGCTCGGGGTCTGTGAGACCCTCATGAACTCTGAAGCGTTAAGGGTTCAAAAGGGAAATATATCCATAAATGGGGATTTATGTCAAGACTTCGGTCATTAACTCTTATTAATCCTCATTGGATTAACACAAAAAGAGGAAATGACTCCAGTGTATTCCTCAGATCTTGTGTTTTGCCATGATGTTGTGTATTTCTGCCTCACATGGGTATATACTAATTATTCTCCTCTCTTTGTATGCATGAATTCAAATTGAGCATGTTGAGCGCCCACTTGGAGCTCAAACCCAATTTCCAGATCCAGGATGCCTCGTTCCTGTTGAGTTCTCTAGTCGTGCATATTATATTGGTCTTGAACATTTGCTGGACCATATCAAGAGTGCGGCCCCTCTCCCCTATTTAGTTTAAATCGTATTTGTTGATGTTTACTATTTCATATGTATATCTCTGAATGACTAGCTTTATTATTAGATAATTTTGATAGCTTTATATCTCTAGGAACATAGGCAAACCATGACTCATAGGTAAAAGCTAAATTAGAAATCCTACTTGTTTCAGTTCCTTTAATGTTTGATCACTAATCAATTTCGATTTATTTCCTTAACAAAATGAAAGACTTTATCTTGTCATTACTAATGATTTTTCAGAAAGGTTTTAAATTATGGCATATTCAAAAGTTATAACAAACTCTCTTTGGAAAAATAGATCACAAGAGCAATACAAGAAGTTGTCTTCAAAAGGCAAAATTCAAACACGACCGAGTTTTCAAAATAATGAACCGCACAAGTTTAAATACAAGACTTTCTCGTGGAAACTAATTTTTCAAATAAAGCATACTCACCTCAAAGGTATATTTTCAAAAAATATTTTTTCTCTACTATGTTAAGTTACAAATAAGTAACCACCTTTTCTTTTAAACATATATTCAACTTCTTTCAAAACAAAGAGGTTTTAAAGATCTTCCTCAAAGACAAAAGCATATCTAGTATTCAATAAATATACACATGATGTCCTATTTTAGGAACTCACAAACAATTTCTTCTCTTTTCAAAATATATATACAACTTTCTCAAAGTAGTAAATTCTTAGATAAGAGTTAGAATATTTTATAGAGTTTAGACATAAGATTAAGCAGAATAAAGACATTTCTTTTCCTGAACCTAGCCTAGGCCTAAGGAGCTACCTTAGGTATATTTTGAGAGGTGCCTAACTCCTTTCCTGTAGAATAACTGGAACCCTTACCCAAATCTCACCGGTTAGCAAACCATTAGGATAATAATCTCACAAACCCATAGGTACCCAAATATACCATAAAATTTTAGGTGGCGACTCTCTTTTATACTTCAGAAGAACCATTAGTTGTATTTTGTTTTGACTAGTGCAAAATAGGGTGCAACAATATGGCGACTCTGCTAGGGAATCATTTACACTTAGGTTCTGACCTTAGCAGACTTAGGCTAGACTTGAACTTTGAGGACGTTTTGTTATTTTCTGCTTTAATTGTGCTTAACCTGCAAATACATGTTACTCACTTTATTTTACTTGCTTACACTTTCAACATGCTGATACATGCTTACCTGTTTAATTATAAGACTTCTTTACCCCAATTATCTATTACTTCTTTATATAGTGTCATCACATCTTTCCTATCAAGTCTTGTCCGTACTTAATCACACACAAATGATGTGCGAGGGTTGTCTTTTATAGCCCTCGGAACCTTTTTTAAAAACTATTTAGTTTCAGAGAATAACTTTATCAAGCCAACTGACATACTGTCTCGCAGTTATTCAGTCCAACTCAAAATTTAGGAAACACTCTACTCATAGCAAACGTAAGTCATGATGTATAAACCTTAGGTGGGTCAATACTTGGTATTGACTCAGAATTAGGAAAGCCACCATAATGTCAACCGGTTATGCACCCAGCGACATGCATTCTTTGGAACGGCGAACCAATCAAGATAAAACACTAAAGATCCGAAGCAAACACTTACTAAACCTTTCACCTCTTTAGATGGAAATCAACCACAATGTCCCCGAGATTAACATAGTCAAGGGTGCACCTCACAAATTGAAGCAGTGATGGAGGAACATTCAACGGGAGCACAGGAATGAGATCAGAACACACCTGGGAGAACTAACCACCCTGATGAGCATCCGAGCCATAAAAGTACTTACTAGGATGTTGGTAGAGTTTTGGGACCCAACTAAGGTGGTCTTCAAATTTGTTGATTGTGATTTGACGTCGATACTAGAGGAGATTACCAGCTTCACTAAGTTGCCATTCACCGGGCAAAAATTGATACTGCCAATTGTCATGCCAGGCCACAGGTTCCTCCATGCACCGGGACAAGCAACAGGAACTTGAGAAATGTCGATGATGGATGGGTGAATTTGGACCAGCTATTTGACAGATTCAGACTTCGGGAGAGCTATGAGTGGCATCTTGAAGAATTCCAGTGCGATCAAGAAGCACGGGACAGCCTCTGCACCTTAACCTTTTCTCTAGCACTATTGGGACTGTTGGTTTTCCTACAATGAAAGGGGAGAATCAACATCAACTTTCTGCCACTGTTTTGAACGACCTTCCGAGGAAATTTGCAAGTTACCCTAATTCCCATGGTCATGGCAGAAACATTTCAAGCACTGTTAAGCTCAAGAGGATATGTTTTCTTCAGAGGCTGCAATTTGTTACTACAAATATGGACTATGGAGCACTTCTTCCAGAGGGAGGCAACCGTGAACTACATTGTTGGCATCCGTAACATGATCTACAGCCATAATGAAAGGATGAGGCTTTGGACTACACCACATATCCAGGAGGACTGGAGGGAAATGTTGATCTATCTGAGTGGAGAATTCATAAATTGGAAACTTTCCTGGTTGAGTGGTAGAGCAGTCTTGAGAAGCCCGAGCAAGCACTTCATTGAGTTGGTAGGACTGGAAGGGATGCAGTCGTACGCACCTCTGAGGGTTCTAAGGCAATTTGGTCTAATCCAACACGTGCCTCTCTAGTCAAGGACAACTTTGTATGAGGATGGTTACAAAGGCAGATCCCGATAACAAGGGTGAGGAGGCTCCATGATGAATGGAACAAATTGATCACAATGGTAATGGGCCAAAATACCCGGTGTATGACTGAGTACTTTGTATTGATTAATGAAAATGACGAGTTGGTTAGGCCCATTAGAGATGGACTAACCAGATTGGAGGATTCAGTAGCAGCTCTGCAAATATACCACGATATTGTACCCCACTTTCTCATCATCACCTCCATGCATTGACAAGTAGTTCCCATATCGGTTGACCACATGCTGCCTCCCTCTGAATGACGATAACCAAGTGATTGAATACATACAATCGAGTCAGAAATTGATGCAGAAGAGGATCCAAAGGAGTAATCAAAATACAACAATGATAAGGATGGGCATGAGGTTGAAGAGGACCCCGAGGAAGAATCGGAAGAAGAAAGCTTGGGAGGAGACTCTAGGGATTATTAAGTTGCTAGTTAATTTCCCTTTCTTGTACATTTTCATTCCCTACGACCGGATCTATAAGCCAATGCAATCTTTTGTAAACCTTTGAGAATCATATTAACAATTGTCCCCATCTTGTATCAATGATGAAGCCTTATTATAACCCACATATCCTATCAATGATATTAACGTTTGCTCCGGATTTGAATGTGTCAAAATCTGAATGTTTGCCAAACGCTCGCGATATAGGCCTACATCCGGCAAACAGAGGTCCTCAAGGAAATGCGCTTGTCTGAATACGTGAACTAACTGTTCAATGTGTTTATATTCGTGCAATCCTTGAAACTAACTTTTAATTTTCTCTTGTGGTAGCATAACCCTGGGGGATCGCGAAGAAAGGACAATAATTGAGATGACGAACATGCTTGAATGGAACATGAGATGGAGTCAGTGAGAAGAGGTACAACAAATTTGGGAGCTAGCACACCTGGTCCTGACGACGCTTCCACCACCCCGATTCCCCTCCCTGATTCAATCCCTGATCAATTCCCTTTTGTGATGACTCGATAGGTCATTTTGAGTTCTAGCCCTTATATCCATGTTCCAAAACCTCGATTAGATCTGTTTAGTATTTCTCAATTGGCGTGCACAGTTCATGTCTTTTTCCGAAAAGTTTTTATATGAAAAATTGAAGAAAATATGAATTGTTGCTTTAAAAATGATTTGAGTTAACTACGGTCAACATTTTTGTGTAAACGACCCCGATCGGTATTTTGAAGATTCCGATCCATCCCTATCGTGTGTTTAGACTTTGGCGTATGCCCGGGAATAAATTCGGAAGTCTCTAACTTGATATGACGTGATTTGTTGAAGACTAGTAATTTGAAGATTTAAAGATTTCCAAAGTTTGACCGTAGGTTGACTTTATGGCTACCAGGTTCGTAATTCGGTTTAGGTACTTTACTATTTAAGACTTGTCTGCAAAATTTGGTGCAAAATGGAGTTGACTTGATTGGATTCGGACGCTTGATTGTGAATTTTAAAATTCTTGAGTTTCTTTGAAAATTTCACCCATTTTGATGTCTGATTCGTAGTACTAGGTGTTATTGTTTGTTTTGATCACACGAGCGAGTTTGTACGATGCCATTACAGTATTTTGCATGTTTGGTTTGGATCCCAATGGGCTCGAGTGAGTTTCAGATAGGCTACGCATCATTTTTGGACTTAAGGGATCTGTTGGTTCAACTGTTACTGGTGTCTAAGATTTTGCGTTTAGCGGTTGCGAAGGTACTCTTGCGATCACCAAAGGGAATCTGGGCTAGGGAGTAATTCATTCATCGCGAACTCGAGGAGCTGGTTGCAAAAATGAAGTAGTGGGGGGTTCACCCTTTAAGAACGCGAGCCCAGGCTTGCGAACGCGAAGGCCAGTGGAGATAATCCATCGCGAACACGTATAGCATCTCGCGAACGCAAAGGCTAGTTATGCCACAATGCTTCGCGATCGCGTCAGGTGTCTCGCGAACGCATGAACACCTAACGCCCAGTATTTAAAACTTCTAAGAATCGGGAATTTTCCCATTTCTCACCATTTTCAAATTCGAGCTCGGCCTAGAGGCAATTTTGAAGAGGTTTTCATTCCAACATCATAGGTTTGTAGATTTTAACTTGTTTCCTTACATTTTCATAAACACCTAATGATTTTAACCTTTAATCTATGCTTTTTTATGGTAGAAATTTGGGATTTGGGTAGAAATTGGAAATTTTGAGAAATTGAGATTTAGACCTCCAATTGAGATCGGATTATAAAAATAATCACATAATCGGGCTCGGGGGTGAATGTGTAATTGGGTTTTGGTCCGAATCTCGGGTTTTGATCAAGCGGGCCCGCGATTGACGTTTGTGACCTTTTTCAAAAACATTAAAGATTGAATTTTTTCACTCGTGGATAGTTTATAATGCTTATTTTGAATTATTTGGACTAGATTTGGTTTGATTTGATTGGAATGGATGTTAATTCTAGAGAAAAAGCTGCAGTTGAGCATTGATTTGGTTGCGGAGTGAGGTAAGTGTCGTGGTTAATCTTGACTTGAGGGATTATGACTTGTTGGTCTATTTGCTACGTATTTTATGTGTGGGGACAACATATATGTGAGGTGACGAGTACTTATGCATTGTCATTGGGTTAAAGCATGTGGGTGAAAATATTTCTTTGTATTATATGGTTTCGTTAATTACATTATCCATGCTTAGGTTAGAGTATTACTTCTTTGATTATTCGTTTCACATTTATTGTTTATTTTAAAGATGTTGAATATTTTGGAAGTTGAAGTTTGATGTCATGGCACCATATTTGAAGTTAAATTATTCCCTGTATTATTTATTATTCGAATTTATATTATTACATGGTGAGGACGAGAGTAAAAGCATTCATGCCATTTCATTCATATTATTGCATGTTGAGGACGGGAGTAAAAGCACGAAAGGTGATACTGTGCCATTTTCATATTATTGATTTAACTTAATTCTGATTTTGGTGATTTACTTGGTTATTTCGTGATTTCATACTTCCTGTATTTACTATATCTTTCTGTTACGCCCCTGCAGTATTACAATGATGTTACGCTCCGCAGTATTATATTACGATGATGTTACGCTCCGTAGTTTTATTTTACGACAATGTTACATCATGTAGTATTGTACGATGAATTTGTCGTAATATATTTGACATCAGTTCAAGGACAAGATTATTTGGAGATTTTAAGTATTATTCTATTTCAAGCAAGTGATAAGTAAATTCGTGAAGGTGAGAGGGTAAGCGAATTGAAGAAAATGAGTGTGCACGGTAAAATCGGGGGGTCCAATTTCCCCGCCATTATGATGCCCCGCGAACATACTTCCCAAGGCTCGAGACTAGGGTCGAGGTTCACTTTCGAGGGCCGTCGATGCTCGACCTCGGAGCCATGCAGACCAATGGCTATATTGGAAAAAAGGGGAGTTCCCAAGGAGTGCAGCTAGAGCCGACAAAGTTTGTCATGCTAGTCTGAGCCCGCGTCATGACATGAACTAGATGTCCCATCTCTATATCTTTGTAATAAATGTGTTTCTACTATGATGGGATCCTCCCTTTCTATATAAAGGGGGTCCTTGCCATATTGTAGGGCACGGCTGCTTCAGCTGCTCCGCACGAAATATAAAAGAACATTCTCTTTGCTCTCTAACATATTCTCTTGATATTATTGCTTTCATTTATTATCTTCATTATTGTTCATCATTTATTGCTTATCATTGTCCATAAAGAGCCTTCTTTGATTCTATCATAACTGTTAGTCATACTTTGATCACCTTCGATAGCTCAAAGTCGAGCCCCGGAATCGACCTCGAGGTCCCCGAATCGGCAAGCTCGAGGCCTAGATTGTCAACCTATCGGTTTGGTTATCACCCCATTCCTAACTCTTATTTCATTTCTAAGTCTCACACATATCATCAATTGCTTAACAACTAGCATAAAAATAGATCACATATTTTTAGAGTCCCATAATCAAATTTAATTGTTATTATCATTTTCACGGTAAACAATGAGGTTGGTTGAAGTTTGACATTTGGAGATAAAATACTGTTCAAGCTATAATACCCCGTATTTATGGATTAGTGTTAGTACCACATGACCATGATAGTAAGGTGTATAAAGTGTGTTAAAAGTGAATAATATTTTAAGTAATTTGAGATAATTCTAAATTATGTGGATAATTGGGTAATTAATAAATTTTAGTGGGAGATTAATTAAAAATCTTAGGATAAAGTTAAGGCCCCTAACGTGGAAGCCAATGGAAGCTAAAGAAATGACTCTTGAATTTTATAGCAACATGGCACACTTACAAGACTAAGTGGCTAAGCCATCTAATTAGTGGGGCCTACCAATTAACACTCTTAAAGAATTCATTTGAAACTCCAACTCCTTGGATGCTAAGCTTACAGATGGAACTCCAAAAATTTCATTTGAAATTCCAAGTCTTTTGATGTTAAGCTTGTTTAAGTACGGGATGGAATTCTCAAAAGGAATTCTTATGAACTCCTACAAGATGCAACGTGAATAACAAATTCTAAGGGAGCACGGTATAAAGAATATCATACGGATTTTCCCTACTTCGATCTGCCATTGCGTGTTTTGTCGCAATTGACGTGTATTAGAGGGATTGTCAAGAGAATCGGCTCAGGTGTGTTAAGGCTAATCCTTCTTTCTTTTGGCATGATCCAAGTAACGATACGTAAACGTAATGCTATTCCATAAGTGGTTCTACTCTTAGCAGTTAAGGATGTCTATGTTATTCATTCATATAAAGTGATATTCAAGCATGTCTAAGTATGTTCCTAAGTCTCTATTAAGGTATTTGATAAAGATGTTAATGTTTATAATATAGTGATACAAGCATCTTCATGCATTTACCACCGTGCTACGTCCGGTTGGGCAGTCATGCATATTCATTTACCACCATGCTATGGCTGGTTGGGCAGTCCTGCATATTCATTTACCACCATGCTACGGTCGGTTGGGCAGACATGCATTTACCATCGGGCTATGGCGGGTCGGGTAGTTACCACCGGTTGGGCAGTTATGTGTCATTATTTACCACCGATTAGGCAATCATACAATTACCACCGTTCGATGGCCGGTCGAGCAGTTACCACTGATAAGTTGGACAGTCATGCATCATACGATATGGATAATAGAAATAGTCTCAGAGAGAAGCATTATATATATAAGTATAATAAGTATGCATATATGGTGGCACTTCAGAGATTCAGGTTGATTCTTTTATCTCTTTAATTAATGTTGACTTATTGTTATGTTTCAGTTTTGCCTTACATACTCGGTACATTATTCGTACTGACGTCCTTTTGTTGGGGGCGCTGCATTTATGCCTACAGGTATAAATAATCAGTTTGACGAGCCCTAATTGTAGACGAGGTTAGCATTCAACAAAGGATCAGTAAGACTCCACATCATTCGGAGTGCAGCCGAGTCTATAAGTCATCGTGTCAGAGTTTTGCTAAAGACTTATGGGTAGGCTGGTACCCTCCCTTATTTGATGTCAAATAATCTTAGAGGCCTTGTAGACATAGGTTCATTTTGTACAGTATGTCACAGGCCTTGACGACCTATATGTATTCATGTTTTAAGAAAGATGGTTCATTGATATAGTGTTTTCCACTTATAGATATACATTATGAGTTGTGGCCATGTTGGCCCATGATAGTTTCAGTTGTGGTTCACTCGGGCCAGTACGACACCGGGTGCCAGATGGGTGGGCTTAAGAGGGAGAGAGTGAGGAGATTCATTGATGGACTTACTTTCAGTATTAGGCTACAGATGGGCACGGAGACCAGAGATGTTATTTTTTGCCAGAGGGCTATAGAGATTGCTAGATGAACCGAGATGGTTCGTAGTCCAGAGGGGGGAAGGGTGTCTGATAAGAGGCCTCATCATTTTGGTGGTTTTAGTGGTGCCTCATCTGGAGGCAGGGGTACTTTTGGTACAGTCCATCCTCCCAGTCAATTTCAATCAGTGCTTCAGGCATCCCACAATGCTACGGGTATTCGTGGTCCTTATGTATCTCATTCCGAGCAGCTAGCCTACAGTGCAACATTAGCTCCTATTAGTGCACCTCCGATCTAGAGTTATCAGAGTGTTTTATCCAGGTTGACATAGCCAGTTCCAGGGTCGACAGTCACAGCAACCGAGGGCTTGTTATACTTGAGTAGATCAGAGGCACCTTTCTAGATTTTACCCCAGGTCACAGGGCGGCATGCCACTATAGAGTTTTCATGCCATGGTTCTAGCATCGGTTGCTTCATCGCCCGTTTAGCTAGCTAGAAACCGCGGTCGGGTTGCCAGAGGTAGAGGTCAGGCCATTAAAGGTGGAGGCCAACCAGCTATAGCCCGTCCGAGGGGCAGAGGTTAGAGTAGTGGGACCCCGCCCCATTTTCATGCATTCCTAGCTATACTTGAGGACGAGTCATCTGACGCCGACATCACCGGATTAGTTCCAGTTTTCCATAGAGATACTTTAGTTCTTTTGATCCAGGCTCTAATTCCTACGTGCCATCCTAGTTTGCTTCATATCTGGTTGTGCTTTGTGATTCTTTAGTGCTCCTATGTATGTTTCCACGCCTCTGGGAGGTTCTATTATTGTAGATTGTGCTTACCACTCGTGTGTGATTTCTATCGGGAGCCTTGAGACTAGTGTAGATCTCCTACTTATTGATATGGTGGACTTTGATGGTATTTTAGGCATGGATTGGATGTCACCTTATCATGCTATATTGGACTATCATGCCAAGACGCTGACCTTAGCCATACCGGGGTTGCCCCGATTAGAGTAGAAGGGAACTCTTGGCCATTCTACTAGCAGTGTTATTTCTTATGTGAAGGCTCGACATATGGTCGAGAAGGGATGTCTAGCTTACTTGGCCTATATCCGTGATTCTAGTGCAGAGGTTCCGTCCATGGATTCCGTACCAGTTGTGCATGAGATTGCAGAGGTGATTGCGGCAGATCTGTCGGGGATGCCACCCAACAACAATATCGACTACTGTATTGATTTGGCTCCGGGAACTCAGCCTATTTCTGTTCCACCATACTGTATGGCCCCGCCTGAGTTGAAGGAACTGAAGGAGCATTTGCAGGATATGCTTAATAAGGGATTCATTAGACCTAGTGTCTTACCTTGGGGTCCAACAGTGTTATTTGTGAAAAACAAGGATGGTTCGATGAGGATGTGTATAGATTATCGGTAGTTCAACAAAGTCACCATCAAGAACAAGTACCAGTTACAGAGGATTGATGACTTATTTGATCAGCTTCAGGGTGCCAAAGTGTTTTCGAAGATTGATTTGAGATCTTGCTACCACCAGTTGAAGATTAGGGCATCGAATGTCCCTAAGACAACTTTTTGGATTTGGTATGGGCATTATGAGTTCCTAGTGATGTCATTTGGTTTGACAAATACCCCAGCAACATTTATGGATGTGATGAATCGGGTTTTTAAGCCCTATTTGTATTCGTTTGTGATCGTCTTCATTGATGATATTTTGATCTACTCCCGCTATCGAGAGGAGCATGAGTAGCATCTTCGAGTTGTACTTCAGACTCTGAGAGATAGTCAGTTATATGACAACTTTTCAAAGGGTGAGTTTTGGTTGGACTTGGTTGCCTTTTTGGGGCATGTTGCATGTTCCGAGGGCATTAAAGTGAATCCTAAGAAGATTAAGCCATTTCAGAACTAGACTAGACCTACTTCAGCTACAGAGATTCAGAGTTTCTTGGGTTTGGCGGGTTATTATCACCGGTCTGTGGAAGGGTTTTCATCCATTGAAGCCCCATCAACTAGATTGACCCAAAAGGGTGCCCCATTTAGGTGGTCTGATGAGTGTGAGTTGAGCTTTCAGAAGCTCAAGAATGCTTTGAATACAGCCAGTTTTGGTGTTGCCCGTCGGTTCATGATCCTATACTATGTATTGCGATGCATCACATATTGGGCTTGGTGGTGTATTGATGCAGGATGGCAGGGTGATTGCATACGCATCTCGACAGTTGAAGGTTTTTTAGAAGAATTACCGCGTTCATGACTTAGAGTTGGCATTGCCTCTACGGTGTTTCATGTGAGGTATTTATAGATGAACAGAGTCTTCAGTTCTTTTTAAGCAAAAGGATCTCAACTTAAGGCAGGTGAGGTGGTTAGATCTATTGAAAGCCTATGTTATTACCATTTTGTATCATCCCAGCAAGGCCAATATGATGGCCGATGCCTCGAGTAGAAAGGCTGTGAGTATGGGTAACCTTTCATGTATTCCAGTTGGAGAGAGACCGCTAGCATCAGATGTTCAGGCCTTTGCCAATCAGTTCATGAGGTTAGATATTGCGAGCCTCGTCAGGTTCTTGCTTGTACGGTCTCTCGGTCTCCTTTGTATGGGAGCATCAGAGAGCCTTAGTATGAAAATTCCCACTTCCTTTTCATTAACGACACGATATGTGTTTACCTTGAAAATGGTAATTACAATTAGATTTGATTTTGTGGTTCTAAAAATACGTAATTTATTTTTATGCTAGTTGTTAGGAAGTAGATTCTAAGTGTAAAACTAGAAAATAAGATAAGAGCTTGAAGGTAGTGGGACAAGCAAACCAATTGGCTGAGAATCGGGGACTCGAGCTAGGTTATACGGGGCCCCGGGGTTGAGCTAAATGTTAGGCTGTGGACAGTCGACGGAGAAGTAACATTTCTAAGAGCTTTGATGAGGGCTCTTTATGGTCAATGATGAGCGACAAATGAAGAACAATCAATGAAAAATACAATAAATGCAAGTAATGTAATAAATGTAAACAATAGAATCAAAGGAGAATATGTTTAGATTAGAGAGTAGAGGATGTTCTTGTTCTTGTATTCAATGTTGTATCATCCCCCTTACAACATGGTAAGGATCCCCTTTATATAGGAGGGGGAATCCCAATATAGTACATATGCATTTATTACAAGGATATGAGGCTGGTACAACCATTTAATGCTATGGTACGGGCATGTACTAGCCTAATAGACTTGGTCAACTTTAAACAGGTGCCTTGGAAACTTCCCGTTTGTCCATCATAGCCATTGATTTGCGTTGTCCCGAGGTCGAACGTTGAGAACCCTCGGGGTCGAACTTCGAATCGTACCTCGAGCCTTCGGAGACGCGCTTAAGAAGCGTCATAATGCCCATAAAATCGGACCCTCTAATTTTCACCGTACATAGATAGTCCCCGCGTTTCTTAGAATGAAAATGATAAGAAACCGTCCTGACCTTGACTTTCTTGAACATCTTGCGATGATGTCATGCTTATGACGTCAGCATTCCAAGTGACTGAAAACATCCTATCAGTCCATCTTCTCAGAAGCATTCAATACACTGCCGGTTCATTCTCCAAAGGCGGTGATATCGCCGCTGATCCGTTTCCCAAAAAAGCATTGATTGCGGCGGTCGATACGTTTCCCAAAGGCATTGATTGCGCCTTTGGTTATGCTATCGCCTTTATAAATGGGAGGTTTCTTGAGCCAAAATTCCATCCAGCCATTCTTCAATAGCTTTTAACCCTTTTGTCCTCTTCTTCCTCAACCAAACTCTATTTTCCATGGTTCAAACCCGTGACCGTAAGGTCACACCGCAGCGGTTTTGCCAGTTACGCCATGGCTCTCTTTCAGAGCTTTTCCCCACTAAGTGGAATCGTACTGGTTTGTTGTTGTTGTCGGCCCAAAATGATGAGAGAGGGGATTCAAATTGTTCCCGCATCAAAGGATATGTGGACCGTGAACTGCTGCTCATCTCTTGTAACATCAACCTGGTGTGGCGCTTCACTCCCTTTGCTTTCCCCGGAGTGAGGTGGCGTCATCTACTAACTGTTGCATCCCACATCGGTGCAATGTCTCAAGAAGTGGCTTCACAATAGTAGTGCTGGCGAGACCCATACTCGCCAAATTTTTCACCAAGCCACAATTAACCTAGCTTTAAAAGCTTTTGCTCTTTGATGGGCTACATCCCATCTTTCATTTATTGCTGCTCCGGAAGAGATTCTCGAAGACGTCGCTCTGAAGATCAACATGGGATCCCCGAGGAAATGGTTCTCGTAGACGTCGCTCCCGAGGATGTACCTTCGAGAGTAGATTAGACTTCTAGCTTTTGTTTTTATTTCTTTGTTTCTGTGTAAGGACCCCTCGTGGGCTTTTGTAATCATCGTTTATTAATACAAAAAATGTTCCTTCATTTTGTTTTTGACTTGTGTTGGATTTCCCTATGCCTGCGTTTATAAAAAATCCGAGCATGTGACTTTATCGATCGGTCAAAATACTGGACCCGGACGTGGGCGTTCCCTTGGTTTTTGATTGGTTAATACGATATTTCCTGAAAACCCTTTGACATCCCTTGGACCAAGTCCTGATTGACCTGATACAAACTTAGGCCGCTGGGACTTCCGACTTCGAATTGAGTGAGAGTGTGGCCTCGAATTTTAGACCAAAACTTAGCCTTTTTAGGCCCCGTTGGTAGTCTTCGAGAGATGAATTTGCTCGATCACCTGAAAATAAAGACAGCCCTCAGGCCTTTCCAAATAGTCCCCAAGTGAGAGTTCACTTGAACCCGGGCGACCTCGAAAACTTGCTTTGAACTTAAAATGAAGATAGCCCTAAGGCGTTATAGATAGACCCTGAGTGAGGATACGCTCGAACTCGGATGGCCCATTGGCTAAAGTAATTGAGGGAGCGTTTAAATTGTACTGAAGGCGAAAATAGCCCTAAGGCTTTATTAATAACCCTCGAGTGGGAACTGACTCGGACCTAGAAATATCCTCGAGATCGGGCACCACCTCGAGGCTAGGTTTATGCGGATAGCTCCTTAGAGCCCATTGTTATAGCAGCAAAGATCCTCGAGATAGGGTACCATCTCGAGGCTAGGTTGATACGGGGTCTTTGATCCCTCGAACGTTGTACAACAACGTCAATCGTATGACACGGCCATGAAATGATCAAGGTGATCCCACCGGAACACCTCCCCGAAAGTGACAATGGCTTAGCCAACATTAATTGGCCTTTAGGGTAGGCGGACAGTCGCCGCTTGCTCTATATATGAGCTTGTTTCCCTCTTTTTTGAGGATTTCGCTATTTTGAGCAGCTATCCTTTTTCATAGAGTTCTTCTTCCTTGCGCTAGTTTTCCTCAATTCAAAGCTTTTACACAAGCCTTCATCTTCCTTTTCTTGTTTTACCATAGTCATGGCTGTTACGCCCCAATCCATTACCAAGGAGAGGAGAGTTCCGCCTCTGCTTCGCGCTCGATCGGTGGTACACCGCCGGTGTCCGGTGGGTTAGCCTCGAGGTGCTTTGTCTCGATGAGTGATTTTATGTTAGAGAGACCTCCCAATGTTCAGGGCCATCGAGAGCATGCATCAAGGTTTATCTCCTCAATAGGGGAGGAACACCTCGAGGCAGTTAGAAAAGATTGCGGATGGGGAGAAAAGGTGGTAGTGCAGGTACCTTCCTCGGAAGAGAGCATCGCAACTCATGTCGAGGGTTTTTTGAACGTATACACGTACCCCTTTACATTGGGCCCTCTCGATATGGTCGTGCTCGAGTTTTGTAGAAGATATCAGGTTACCCTGGCACAGGTTCACCCGTCCTTTTGGAGGATAGTGCTGATGATAAGGTACTTTGCAGATAAAGTCGGGCTCGAGTTCACCCTCAGCCATCTTATTAGATTGTACCGGCCCTTGCATTACCGAGGCCTGATACCCTACGACATCGGTCCACCCGGCCCTTTGCTACTAGTAATGAAGAGCATGGGGATCGAGGGTGGATGAGTCGATTCATCCGAGTGCGGACTGTCGACATTATCCCCGCAGAGTTCTTGCCATTTCTTGAGAAATGGAATTTCACACGTAAGTGGTATACTCGTGTTATTATTATTTTTGTTCATGGTGGATGCGGGCTCCGTAAAGACGTTTTGATTTTCTTTTCTTCAGCGATCCAATGGCTGTCATGCGAGGTTCCCGACCTGGCGGATTGGTTTCGGAAACTTGCAGCTTGCTCGACTTACGATGAGCGTAAGTGGCGAGACCTGTCCAAGGGTAGATGGGAGGCAAAACATCACGGTACATGCTGTGTGGCTTGTTTTCTTAGAAAGGTACTTTCTTTTGTGTGTACTAACTCTGTCACCGCAGGCATTGGAGAATTTTTTGAGATGAGACCGTGCCCCCTCGGGGAGGAGGAAAGATCGTCGGCTTCGGGGCCGAGGACTGATAACAAACGGAAGGAGTCCTCGAAGGACGAGGGTATTCATAGTGAGACAAGTCCTGCCCCGAGGCTCGGAGAAGATGTATTAGCTGAGCCTGCAGCACCCGAGGCTTCCGGCCTCGCAAAAATGGTTCCTCCTTTGCCGCCGTCTTCTTGGCCCGTCGAAGGTACTTTGAGGGACAAGGATTTTCTGCCGCCGTCTTCTTCTCCCGTCGAAGGTACTTTGAGGGATGTTCGAGGCCAGGCGCCACCTAACTCAAGCGAGGTCTCGAACGATCACATCTTTTTTGGGGGTGGTTCTACTGGGATCGGTGAGACCAGGCTAATAGATGTGCGCTCGACTTTTGAGGAGGCTCAGCGGCTCTGTACTGTGGTGAGCTTTGGTCGACTGTATTGGGTTTTTAGTTTTGCACTTCCATTTTCTTATTGAGCACCTTTTTCATAGGCCTTTGACAAGCTTAAGTCCGAGATTGTTCATCGTGAAGCCAGGTTGCGAAAAGCCTTGGACGGGGAGAAATCCCTCAGGCTTCTTTGTGACAAAAGGGTGGAGGAGTTGGTATACCTGCGGTACGAGGCGAGTCGGAGCCGGAACTACGAAAGCTACCTCGAGGGACAGGTATCCTTTGTTTTGAGGGAGTCCACGTTTCTTCTTCTACCCTCTGAGATTAATATTTTGACACTTCAGTTGCAAAGAAAGACGGGGGACTTGGAACGCCTTTGGGGCGAAGTTGGCCAGGCCAAGTGTGAGTGCGATAAGCAAAAGGCTCAGGCAGATGACCAAGTTGTGGCCAAGAAGAATGCTTTGGCCAAGGCTTCTGCCCTCGAGGTGCAACTCCGAATTGCTCGTGGAGATAGCTCGGTCCAAACGAGCGTGATTGCAAGGCTCAAGTCTGAGCTTTTGAAGATGAAGGTCGAGGTTGTGGAAGCCCGAGCTGAAGCTAAAGAGATTCGAGTTAAGGCTGACAAGAAAGTGGCCGTCCATTTAAAAGATGCTGCCGATGCTTGGGCTGAGTTGAGAGGGGCTTCCGATCGAGAGAGCAGAAGCAATGAGTATGCCCGGTGCAAATCTCGGAGGAAACTCTCGAAGAGATCCATGCTAGGGGCTTCAATCTCTCGGAAGAGATATCGTAGGCCAAGGCGGATGAATATGATGCAAAGTTCCTCGTATCTGATGCCGAAGATAATGGAGAAGAGGCCGATGGGGCCGCAGTCCCCGAGAGGAAAATAGACTAGGCTTTTTTCATTTTGATTCTTCATACAGTGTTCTTAGAGAACTTTGTATGGAGCTTTGTATATACGTATAAAAGGAAGCTTTTGGTTTCATCTTTCATGCATTCTCCTTTGCTTGTGTATGTCTCTTTTTATTTTGAATTCATACATCTGTCGATGTTCGGCCAGGTGAGCTAGACTTCGCGGTAAAACCCTTAGGTTTACAGATTGGCCCTGAGGCTTATTAAACTGTTTTGGGCTCAGTCTTCGAGTCAAATTTTGACTCGAGCTTATTAGCCCTTATTTTTTCAAATTTTAGGTTGGTGTCTGGGCTCATACGCGTTGGGTCAGTACAACCTCTAATACAGGCTGGCGACATTGGCTCTTACGCGTTGGGTCGGTACGACCATTAATTTAAGCCGGCGACAGTCGCTCTTACATGTTGGGTCAGTACGACCTTCAACTTAAGCAAGCGACAGTGGCACTTATGCATTGGGACGGTACGACCTTTAATTTAAGCTGGCGACAGTGGCTCTTACGCGTTGGGTCGGTACGACTTCTAGTATAGGCTTATTTTTCCCTCGTTGTAGTTTTTGTGTTCGTCTGACTCTTCGATGGTTCAATAGGAACCTCGATTGCGAGTCGTTATATGATGATGGGCGAGCACCTCGGGAGGTTTCGCTCGATGGATGAACTATTTCGAATCCTTTTTATTGTTTGGAGCTGATGTGATCGAAGCTCTTTTGCTTATACCGAGGGTAGCCTGGTTAACCGGTTCTTTTCGAAGTATTTTCAAAGTAATTTGAAGGCCTGTGATTTTATAGCGACGGTCGGGCATCCCCGGGTCGCGTTAGTTCGGCTGGTACAACCTTGTGACCGTAGTCATTGTATTTGGCCGTAGCCTTTTAGTCCCCGAGTGAAGTAGCTCCAACGTCTATATCGAGGGTATGCCCTTTTAGGGGTCTTACAAGTTCGAATATGTAGACTTAACTTTAAGATCGTGATTATGCCTTTTGTAAGGTCTTATAAATTTGAACATGCCTTACTTGAGGTCTTACAGATGGGTTACTTGGTACAAGTATGATTCATTCCTGGTCTTGAGGTCTTACAGACTGATTACTTGGTAGAAGTATTATTTATGCCTGGCTTGAGTTCTTACAGAATTTGGTATTGCCACGTGGAGGGCTTTCGGGCTCAAGGTCGCCCGCATGGGGTCTTATAGCCTCGGATTCTTGATACCTCGATGGGGTGACCGTCGGCGACAGTCCCCGAGTCGTCGAGGGTTTTTGGCTCTGGAGTCGTTCCTTGTATATTTTGATATTGCCTCATTGAGGGCTTATGAACTCGGAGTTTCCGGCCTGGAGGTCTTACTGCTTTGAGTTTTTGATGTTAGTCCCCGAGTGTTCGAGAAATTTCTGGCTCTGGAGCCGTTTCTTGAAAAACTAATGGATTTCCTTGAAGCGCAAAGTGTTTTGATGGAAGAATATTCCTCGATTACTTGGCACAAGTATACATGTTTTTGTTGTCAAGAGTTCAATTATTCTATGCGGACACGGTTCATTCGACCGTTTGGCCCGATACATCATTTTCCTATTGAGACCCTTTTTGGCTTATCTTGACTTCTTCGAGGAGGTGATCTCCCGGGGGGATGCCCCCCAGTATTCGAGGTTGATTGAAGTGAAGCCTTCAATACTTGTTAAGTTCTCCCTAGGTAGCATATGGATGTTGCCTCGTTAAAAACCTTGTCGGTAAAACCCTTCTTAGGATAAAACCCGATCGAAGGAAAAGAGTGCAACGCATGCTTTACAACCTGAGGTCTTCAAGCTGGAAAGCGCTTCAATTGTTCTGATCGGACACCTGCACATAGGTTAGTGTAAGATGAAAAATAAAAAGGGAGACGATTATACCTTAGTGGTGATGGCGCTTCGAGCCTCGATGTGCTTCAACCGTTTGCTCCGGGGACACAGTACGGTCCTTTACTTGTTTATTCGGGTGTAGCCGAGAATGTATCTCGTGATTTCTACTTCCCTGTTTGCTTATCCTTTAGCTCCTTTGATGCTGAAGGCGTCGATGCAGGTGCCACATCGTGCACCGCGAACATCTCTCTTGCTGCATGCTGTTCCCCGTACACAGTTTTTATTCTCTCCTTTGTCAGAAACTTCATCATTTGATGAAGAGTTGATGGTACTGCCCTCATGCAGTGTATCCATGGCCTTCCGAGCAAGGCATTGTACCTCATGTCTCCTTCGATGACATGAAACTTGACATTTTGGGTTGTGCCAGCCACGTTGACCGGGAGGGTGATTTCCCCTTTCGTTGTTTCGCTCTCCATGTTGAATCCATTGAGGACTCGAGAGGCGAACACGATCTGGTCAAGCAGTCCGAGCTGCTCCACCACCCTCGACCTGATAATATTGGCCGAGCTACCTGGATCCACAAGCACACGCTTAATTTGAAATGTATTCACAAGAAAAGAAATTACAAATGCATCGTCATGAGGCGGAGACAGGGTCTCGATGACCTCGTCGCTGAATGTGAGAGCATGCTCGGGCATGTAACCTCGAGTTCGCTTCTCCCTGGTGATGGATATTTTTGTCCTTTTGACAATGGGTTCCTGCGGGATGTCGATCACCCAACAATCATGTGGATGACATGTTGTGGTTCTTCTGTTTCATTTTTCCTATTCGCCTCTCTTTCTCGAAATTGATTTTTGGCTCGGTCGCTGAGGAACTATCGGAGGTGCCCTTTGCTAATTAGTCGGGCTACTTCTTCTCGGAGCTGTCTGCAATCTTCGATCCTATGACCGTGTGTGCCGTGAAACTCCATACCAGGTTGGGGTTCCTTTGTGACAGATCTGATTGCACGAGTTTTGGCAACCTGGTTTCTCTGATTTTACTGATGGTAGAGACGATGTCCGAAACATCAATGTTGAAGTTGTATTCGGACAATCGGGGTGCCTCCGTCGGTCTTATATGTCTGTCAAATCCGACTCTACCCACGAGTCCCCGAGGATTCTGACCTCGGTCTGTCCTTCGATAATTTCAGGGTATGTTATGACTTATGGCATTTATTCGGTCTTCAGTGTACAGTTGATACCTTTCCTTGTTTTGCTTTGGTTCCTTTGCCAAGAGCTTGCTAGGATATACTGAGCTCGAGGGGGCTCCTAGTTGGTCGTCCTTGACCCTGATCTTCGATTGATATCGGTTGTGGACATCCGACCAAGTCACGGCGGGATACTCTACCGGGTTCTGCTTCAGCTACTTCGAAGCTACCGAGCTCCGTTCGTTCAAGCCTTGAGTGAAGGCTTGTACTGCCCAATCATCGGAGACCGGTGGTAATTCCATTCGCCCCATTTGGATATATATATATATATATATATATATATATATATATATATATATATATATATATATATATATACTCTCAAAATAGTGCATATGCATCATCATTTGATTTACAGGCATGCACAAGTAGTTTTTCATAATTTTCCATAATTTTAAAGGCTTTAAATCAATTTGTTTCTACATTTATTATATAAATATCCAATAATTACCCTCCAAATTATTTTTTATGATGATTTAATCATCTAAACTTATCATTTATACCAGCATAATGTTTGAATACTTTTCAGTGCATTTCCATAATTATATTTACATTTTACAAGGCTAAATTGCACATTTTACAATAATAGCTTATATGCATGTATAATTACATTATTTATGCATAAAATGACTTTTTATATTTTTATAATGTTAAGTAATTATTATAAATTATTTTCACCCACTTTGCTTACCTATACAGCTCAATAACATATACATGTAAACAACAATAATATCGAAATTTAAGCCTGACGTATAGATAAGGCCATCAGTAAAAATAGAGAAGATATACACAAACATTGTAACCAAACTAATAATTCAGCTTATAAAGAAGATATGCACAGGTTTCACACCAGTTTAACAGCTCGGCATATAGAAAAGATATGTGCCTAACATCATTAAATCATCAACGGTTACATCTAAAGAAGATATGCATAAAAGGCATGTATCCATTCCGTAGCAAGCATATAGAGAAGATATGTAGTAAATATTATGTATACATCCAAGAAGTTTGCATAGAGAGAAGATACACAAAGTGAAACCACTGATCAGTTTTCCATGATCCACATGTACGCCATCAAGAGAGACACATGGGAGGGTGACCCTAGAGGGATGAATCCTTGTCCACATGTTGCACTGACAACTCATGTAACATAGTCATAATCACCGCACGGACAACTCACGTGCCATAATCATAACAATGCATGGACAACTCATATGCCATAACAACTTAACCCACACGGACCACTCACGAGAAGTCAATCTAGTCCATCACGTAGAAAACGTATACAAGAATACATATATATCAACAAATATCAGATCACGCACTCATGGACAGAGGAAAATAACATACTAAGGTGTATCCATGCGCAAAGTGTTTGACTACAAGTCAGATTAGGCGAGTACGTCATACATCAACGAATATCAAGTTTAAATAGTAAATCAAGACATACACATGATCTCTAGCATGATTTTTTGAGAAGTTTACATAGTCATACAAACATATAAAGCATGATAATAGGAAGCACATTATCCAAAACAAGGCATAATACAACGTAAAGACTACAACAACTCCGAATCATACATAGCCCCCGTAAATACGCTCGTCACCTCGCATATATGTCACTTCATACACATTCCAATTAGACAAACCAGGTCATATCCTAAGGGTTATTCACTCACAAAAAGATCATGCAAGATACTTACCTCATCTCGGCTAGCCTTCAACCTCAAATCGCATAGAAACTTCGCTCTAGCTCTCCAATCACGCAAATCTAAGCTAATCATCAACCAAAGAAAGTCAAACAATGTTATAGAAAGCAATCCCAATCCATAAAGTTTCGCTCTTTGATGAATCCCCAAAGAGTCAAAGAAGTCAACCTGGGCCCACATGTTCAAAACATGAGTCTAAGACCAACTCCCAATGACCCCTAACCCCATTAGTCCAAATATATAATTAGTTTCTAAATCTAAGTCCAAATTAGTGTTCAAAATCCCCAAAGTAAACTCTTTTAAGTTGTAGGTAAAAGTCCCAATTTTTTTTCATGCCCCGAACCTGGGGGCGAGACGGCACCCGGTGCCTCACCTATCCTTGCGTACCAACTCTTGACTAAGGGACTCTAAAAATATAATGTCATACTTTGGCCATGGGCCATATTGCAAGACAATTGCGAGTGCTGACTAAACATCAATATAAAGCTGGGCTGTCATAACTACTACGGCTGGCAAACCAACAAAATATACATAAAAGGCCTACAATCCCAACATACTGCACTAACTGACAGGATATGTCTACAAGCCTCTACTGATGGATATACTGCGATCGAAACAGGGCCCCGACCTAATCATAACATATATACATATATACACAAGATGTATATAATGCTCTACACCCGGCAACTCCGAAGGGCATGGAGCTTACCGATCAAGATAAACTCGGGCAACACCTAATGAGGAGGTCTACCCGTTTGTCTATCTGAACCTGCATGCATGAAATACAGCGCCTCCAGAAAAGGGACGTCAGTACGGAATAATATACCGAGTATGTAAGGCAAAATACTGAAAGTTGAAACTGAATTGATAATATAATAACTGAAAGTAACTAGGAGTCAAAGATAATCTGAAGATATGTTCACCTACTGATACTGAGTCAACTCTCTCAATATAGTAAGTAAAATAGTTGTCCGGCCCTAAAAGCTCGGTATATATATATATATATATATATATATATATATATATATATATATATATATATATATATATAACTGACCTGCCGTAGTTTAGGCTCGCTCATAGACGCTCAGCCATACTAGGCTCTGTATCTTGGCCATGCTGGACTCGCTCATAGGCGCTCGGCCATGTAGGCTCGGTATACAACTTACCATCTGATCGGAGATTGCCCAATAGGGGCCTGCCCATCAATTATAGCTCGATGGTAGTGAAAATACTGTAATACTTTATCTATAGACTCTCTCCTCTCTTGACTGGAAGAAAAAAATACTCAATTGAATATAAAGCCCCGATAAGGGAGAATATTGTAACTTATGAGACTAGGAAATGTACATAAATTCAGGAATATGAATTTCTCTTTATACCTCGTTATCAAACTCATGTAATTACGAGATCATGCCAATATGAAGGAAGGACTTAGCCTTAACATACCTGAGCCGATTCTCTTGACAATCTCTCAAACACACGTTGATTGCGACAAAACATGTAATGGCGGATCGAAGTAGGGCAAAAATTCGTATGATATTCTTTGAGAAAGATTGCACCGTACTCCCTTAGAATCGCAAAATCTCGTTGACACAACATTACGTAGTCTCGTATGACTTTTGTAGCAAAATTCATGTTGCTAACATATCAATTCATACATGAACTTGATGAAGCCTCCTTTATTACTTTGTAGAGTACAAAATGAATTTTTGAGAGGTTTTCAAGTCTTTATGTGTGGGACCCACACTTCTGATAACTAAGCCACACATTCCTTTAATTGTGACACCTTGCCATATGATTCAAGAGTCATTAAATTGACCAAGCATTGCTGCCACGTTGTTGGCTTTAAGATTATCAATAACTTAATTAACTTTGTTAATCCCCCACTAATTCAATAATTAACAAATCACCCATATAAATAAGAATTATTCCAAATTACTTAGAATACTACTCACTTTTAACACACTTCATGCACCTTAGTATCATGGTCATGTGGTACCTTGCATGGTACTAGTCCATAGATACCGGGTATTATAGCTCAGACCGCTTTTTATTCCAAATTGCCAAACTTCAACGAAACTTAGTTTCTTCGATTCGCTTACCCTCTCACTTTCACGAATTTACTTATCACTTGTTTGAATTAGAATAATACTTGTAATATCAAAATAATTTCCTTCCCGAACTTATGTCGATTAACTTACGACGAAACTTTAACGTACAAAAATGCGGGATGTAGCATCTCCTTTTCGAGCTTTCATCAATTTACTTATGGCGTATTTTCACCTACAAACACATGGGGTGTACCATCATTCCCCCCTTTGGAACATTCGTCCTCGAATGTTGACTGATGCACTTATCATTTTCATAACCTATGTCTTCCGAATACTTTAGTACTCTCCTTGCCATCTAGGCAACTGTTCTGTGAATAAATCCAAAGGCCAGGGCATCCCCCCCTTTAGGCCTCTTTCTCACACCATGACTTATAGTCGAAATCCTTCCAATCTCGTAATTGTTGCTACCTTCTATCATGCAGCATGTACGACTCTAACATTGTAAGTGCGCCTATGCAACTCTTCCTTCCTTTTTTCTCCAGTTTTTAGCCAATCTCTAGGCCTCACTTTATATACAGAGCTTGACAAGATGTCCCTCTGGGCATTATAGGTATACTGAAGTTCTTCGCTTGGTACTTTTGTTGAACTTACGAATATTGCTATATCTTATTTCATAGGCCCAATTTATCTATCTGTATGACTTTACTGCATCTAGATAGGTCATACTATACCGTAACTCTTACTTCGATTTATCATTGCCGGGGTCTGCTACCAAACTCCAGGTTACTCTCGTTGCGTATCCTATATGCATAAATCTAAGTCCTTAATGTTTCTTCATTACTGTTCATCTTAAGGATGGTGCCCTATTCTTATCTCATACTTTGTAACTTTTATCCATGCATTGTTGATTCACCTCAATGTTGATCTGCAATCTACTACTGATAACTTGAAACCTCCTACGTAATATATTCTCACTAGGGCTTACGTCTCATTGGGGAACATCTGAAGTTATTAGACTGATCCACCTAGGGGCGATACCATGCTTCCATAATCGTATTTCATAGTATCCCAATGTGATTTACCTTACGTGGGTATTTTAGTCCTGTATAATTCATGAAATCGTTACTCAATCGAAGGCCCAAACATCATCCTTCATCTATCACAATTACACCTTGATTCTACTACCAGGGTAGCATTCCATCTCTTCTAAATACTACTAGTCTTAGACTCCTTTGAGTTCATTCAGGCTATACTGAGCTTTCTATAACTTAGAGAAACCATTATTTCTCTTGTTTTCATGGGCTTAATCCTGAGGACTTATACATTTCTTGTTACCTCCTCACTCGCCCTTTCTTATCCTTACTCCTCTCATAAAACCTTATCGCATTTCTATAATTTAGCTTGCGACCTATACATATCTATTAATACTACTCGCAACCTCCCTTTAACTTGCTTGCACCATAGATTTTCTTATGTTATTCTGGAACATCAAGCGAGACATCACATCGTCTCTAACTCTTCTTTACTCTCTTGGTTAGATCTCTCGGTACCTAGAAACCATAGGCTAGAAGATATGCTACTGACGATGCCACTATTGTTCCTGGATACTGACTCCCCATGCTTCTAACCTTTTATCCGAAGTATGGACTATTCACAACCTTCTACATTTGAGTATTTCGTACGTTGTTCACCTTTACTTTACTACCTTAAAATCTTGCATCGTATATCTATTTCTTTCATGACCTCCCTTCCACATGGGTATAATTCACGTCCATAACTTGAAGCTCTATTATAATACTTGCACCTCTGGTGCATACACTATCCGGTGGAAGCTTTGTACTGACTTCTTATGAGGCTGGTACTTTTCTAACTTGCTTTATCGGAGGGCCGTTATAGAATATGGTTGTTGTACTTTCTCTCTTGTACCTCTGATATTAAGAGTAATCCTGTAATGTTCTCAATCATTATGTCCCTAATTTTTTGGGTTCAATAATCAAACTCCTGATTTACTTAGTTGATGTAACTCTTTAGTTTCCTCTTTCCTCTGATCAACCTTTATGTAGGCTTAAGCTATCTTCCGATCTGCGGCTCATGGTGTTAGTTATTACTTTTAGCCTTTCATGGGCGCTATGGAATATCCATGATACAATCCTTTAACAATTCAATCCTTGCCTATGACCCGGGTTCAATCTTCCTTCTAACTTATACCGGAACCTTCTACGGCTGTATGATTGTCAACATATATGCTGCATGCATAATATTCCGAACTCTTAAGTGAATTCATAACGTAACCAACTCTGGACCATTGATAGAATAATTCCTTTCGTTCCTTCTCAACTTTATTTAAACGTAAGCTATTACTTTTCCTGGTCTTTCTGCCCCTTGTTGCTTGCATACTTAGCTTATGTTAGTGCCCACACATATTGGAATTCCATACAACTCATATGATCTTGAATATCACTTCTAAGTTTACTCCCCGTTCACTAACCACGGTAGGTGCCACTTTCTTATGGAGTGCATACAATGTTGTTGTGAGACTTTTGTTACATAACCATTTCCTCTTTAGGTCATTTTGCTTAGGTTGAAGCCTTCTTCCTTATTTCCTGAGCTAGTCTTTCGTTGCAGTACTTAGGGAGGACCCTCTGATTTTTGCCAGGTTGTGAGCTTATTACATCGTTTATCCGGGCGGAATTTTTCTTATATTCTTTGTTACTTGTAATTATCCTTACTTACTTACCTTCATGCCCTTATGCTCGTAAGGTTGCTTCTGAGCTGATATTTTGATTGTCTTCCTAGTGACACTCTCTTTTATCTCCGTAACCCTCATACGGTTCCTTTACAACCCGAACATCTATCTTAATATTTCTCAAGGTTACGATGTCATATATGCGAGACTGAATGCCTCATGTTGGGGTTCACTATGTTTGTCTTTCACGGTCTGTTGATTTGTCTGTATCCTCTTGTCTAGCCATAACTAGGCTTTTCCTGAATCAACTGCTAATTACTCGTTGGCGCAGTCTCATATAAATATTCCGCGTAATCTTTCTTGGGTTATTTCGTTTGTCTAACTTACCTCTCGCACTGGCTCCTTAGTTATCAATAACATTCTGGGCAGGAACCCTTACTTCCTTTCCTTGACGTCGTGCTTGCATAATATTCTAGAATCGTAGAATATCTGTAGGATTTGGATAAGTGCAATATCATCCCTTTCTCCTTTTTATCGCATTCTTCCTTTACCATTCCATAGTTACTAGAACCACGTAATTCTGACTTAATGCCTTATCACTCCATATACCCCCTTTAGGGGACTACTAAGATTTAGTGCTACGATAATCTACATATATATCTTTACCTCTTAATCTTTGGTGTCTTTTCACATCATCGATGACCCTTACTCGCCTTGCGGTAATCCTTCTGTACCAAGAATAACAAAATTCCCTACTCATGAGGGTGACACCTAGTATAACTGGAACACATAGTCCCTTAAGCTTAACTTTGCTCACATTGCTTGCTTTAGGGAAGCGTCTTCCTGTATGACCATCCTCTGAATTTCTCATGAATCATCTTGTGTTGTCCATTCTATTATCATCAAAACGAAATTTGAAATTCTCATGATGTCGACCATTATCATATCACTCAATCCCTGATTCCTGTTTAGTTTATCTTGTTCACCAGCTCATACTGATTTCTATTATTCAGGGTTTTAACTTTTCCTTCTGATAGTCACGTTAGAGTCACAGACTTATTCCTTGAAATGAGGATATGACTTTATGTCCTATGCTCTTTTGTTGTCTCCAGGCCTGGCACCTCTCATCTTTTCCTTCCCTTGACTATAGACTATGTGATACTGTCATTTCATTTTATTTTATTTTTCTACCGTTGTCATCCATGTATCACATCTTACTCATAATGCTTCCTTATCTCTCTTCTTATTTCCCTGCTATTATTTTTGCCTATCACTTTCTTTTGAAAACTTCAACAAGACATTCTTTTGCTTTTAGCTCCCCTTGCTTCATTCATTGGCTCTTCGGGTTACCTAGCAATCTCGCTCTACTAGGGATGGGAGCCATACTAAGGTAATATTTATTCCTTCCAGGATTCCAATGCCTGTCATTGAACATTCCAGTATTCATATCTAGCTGTACTATTCTAAAGTGCACCATCTGGGTGTCTCACAATGAGATCCATTAGCACATTTGCAATATCTCTTGGAAATGTCAACTAACATAACCAATCCATCCATCATTCTGGGTTACTCTAACCCCAACGGGATCCAGATATCCCGTCCTTCTCTTGAACCATACCTGTTAACTCCCATAGGGCATAACTGAGATGGGTGTGGCCGATTGTACATACCTCTGTTACCATTGAAGGTAACTCAAAATGCTTATATTTCTCTGCCTGAGTGGCAAATACTGACAATCTTCATTAATTGGGTGCCTTGTACCCTTCTTCACCTTGCTTCTTTTACTTGTTGAAACTAGTATCTAGATTCTAAATCTCTTATTCCTTTTTAACGTAAGAATGGATAAATATTCTTGCCTTAGGGATCCTTATCGAGAAGCTAACACGTCTTAGTATCCACATGCTCTGCTGGAGACCTTACATTTAATCATCATAAGCATGATGCAAAATCGAGTTCCTTTGAGTAAATATTTCCACAGTCATATTCAATCCCTTACCAACCGTCTTTCTAGATGTCGGTGTCATTGTATTACGAATATAATAGAATTTAGGAATCTGAATTTTTTCAAGTGAGCTATACCACACGATCTAGAGTAAGAAGAAAGAGTGACAATCCTAAAAGCCCTGTAGCCTCCTGCTTATAAGTGTGGTGCACAACACACCCATAAACAAGACTCTACTAGACACGGCTTGTAGACTCCCTAGGACAGGACTGCTCTAATACCACTTTTGTCACGCCCCGAACCTGGGGGGCGAGACTGGCACCCGGTGCCCCACCTATTCTTGCATACAACTTGTGACTAAGGGACTCTGCACATATAATGTCATACTTTGGCCATGGGCCACATTGCAAGACAATTGTGAATGCTGACTAAACATCAGTATAAAGCTGGGCCGTCAAGGCCGTCATTACTACTACGGCTGGCAAACCAACAAAATATACATAAAAGGCCTACAAGCCCAACATACCGCACTAAATGACAGGATATGTCTACAAGCCTCTACTGATGGATATACTGTGATCGGAACAGGGCCCCGACCTACTCATAACATATATACATATATAGACAAGATGTATATAAAGCTCAGGACCCGGCAACTCCGAAGGGCATGGAGCTTACCGATCAAGCTGAACTCAAGCAACACCTAATGAGGAGGTCTACCCGTCTATGTATCTGAACCTGCACGCATGAAATGCAGCGCCCCGAGAAAAGGGATGTTAGTACGTAATAATGTACCGAGTATGTAAGGCAATATACTGAAAGCTGAAACTGAACTGATAATATATTAACTGAAAGTAATTGAGAGTCAAAGATAATCTAAAGATATGTTCACATGCTGATACTGGCTCAACTCTCTCAATATAGTAAGTAAATAGGGGCTTGCCCATCGATTATAGCTCGATGGTTGTGCAAATACTTTAATACTGTATATATAGACTCTCTCCTCTCTTGACGGGAAGAAAACAATACTCAATTGAATATAAAGTCCCAATAAGGGAAAATATTATAACTTATGAGATTAGGAAATGTACACAAATTCAGGAATATGAATTTCTCTTTATACCTCGTTATCAAACTCACGTAATTACGAGATCATGCCAAAATGAAGGAAGGGCTTAGACTTAACATATCTGAGCCGATTTTCTTGACAATCTCTCCAACACACGTTGATTGCGACAAAACATGTAACGACGGATAGAAATAGGGCAAGAATCCGTATGATATTCTATGAGAAAGATTGCACTGTACTCCCTTACAATCGCAAAATCCCGTTGCCATAACATTACGTAGTCTCGTATGATTTTTGTAGCAAAATTCACGTTGCTAACATAACAATTCTTATATGAACTTGATCAAGCCTCCTTTATTACTTTGTAGAGTCCAAAATGAATTTTTGAGAGGTTTTTAAGTCTTTATGTGTGGGAACCAGACTTTTGATGACTAAGCCAAACATTCCTTTAATTGTGACACCTTGACATTTGATTCAAGAGTCATTAGATTGACCAAGCATTGCTGCCATGTTTTTGGCTTTAAGATTATCAATAACTTAATTAACTTTGTTAATCCCCCATTAATCCAATAATTAATTAATTATCCACATAATTAAGAATTATCCCAAATTACTTAGAATACTACACACTTTTAACACACTTCATGCACCTTACTATTATGGTCATGTGGTACCTTGTATGGTACTAGTCCATAAATACCGGGAATTATAGCTCGGACCAATTTTTTTCCAAATTGCCAAACTTCGACGAAACTTATTTTCTTCGATTCGTTTACCCTCTCACCTTCACGAATTTACTTATCACTTGTTTGAAATAGCATGATACTTGTAATCTCAAAATAATTTCCTTCCCAAGCTTATGCCGATTAACTTACGCAGAAACTTCAACGTACGAAAATGCGGGATGTAACACCTCCTTTCCGAACTTTCATCAATTTACTTATGGCGTATTTTCACCTACGAACACACGGGGTGTAACATTTTTATTGTTCAAATCCATATTTTGATATTAAATATAGTAATTAATTCATGTATAAACTAGAGATTTAGGTTAGAACCACTTACCCCAAGCTTCTAGGTGAAACCCTAGCCTCATAACTCTCAAATGAGCTCCAATAGTTGGGAAATGAATCAAAAATTACCAAACCTAGCCTTAAATAGCTCTCGAAAGTAGATCTAAAAAATGTGCACATGGAACCACACAATAGCTTCGCGAGCCGCACAATTGATTTGCTGGTCGTACAATCCATCGCAAAGCCGAACAATCAAGAAATCTACGCTGATACCCTTCTGGTAAATTGCCATAACTCCCTTTACATAGGTCGGAATAACGAATGGTTTGAATCACTAGAAATTAAACTCAAAGGGATACAATCCCATCAAAATCCCAACCAAAAATTCTTTATAGATTGGGAGAAATTCTCTTTGAAAGTCAGGTCATCTAGAGAAAGTCCCTGTTGCAGCAGCTCAATTCTTCTGGAACTTATTCCAAATGTGCTAAAACTCACCCAAGCCCCTCGGGACCCTATCCAACCATTCCTACAAGTCCAAATATCCAAACAAAAAACTTTTCTAAGGGCTAATATCACCTACGGGATCATCACAACAAAGAATCGAGACTCAATCCGAATAGAATTTCTCTTAAATTCTTAAATCTTCATTCTTTCAAAAGAGAATCTGAATCACACTTAGACACTCCGGATCACAACCAAAATTTTCACAAAAGTTCAATTCAACATTATAGACCTATCCAAAGTCTCAAAACACTAACCGAATTTCAGTAACATCAAAGTCAACTCTTTGTCAAACTTATAAACTCTTAAGTTCTTCAAAATGCCAACTTTCGACAAATGGTGTTGAATTTTTCTACGAACCTCCAACACCAAATCTGAACGTGTGTACAAGTACATAACCATCATATGAACCTAACGGCACCATCAAACCTGATTTTGATTATGTTTTACCAAAAGTCAAAACTTGGTCAACTCTCCCAACATATAGCTTCCATTGAGGAACTAAGTTTTTGAAATCACTTCCAAACTCTTGCGACGAAAGCACTCATACCTGCAAGTCATAAAACATCAAATGGACCTACCAGAAGGCACAAATTACTGAACGAAATGATAGAACTCAGAATGATCGATTGGGTCGCTACATTCCATCTCACTTAAACTCATCCTCGAACGTGCCAAGAATTATTCCAAAGTCATCAAATCACTGCACAAACTCATCACACACATACACATGGGTGATCTCGTGTCACCTCAATCTGTATAAGCCCATTAACGCAAATCTTGACTAAAGACTCTTCTTTCAACCTTGGCCCATATGCCCTTGAACTAAATTTCACTATCCGAAACTCCCTTCAATATCCGGTTCTTGTAAATATTAACTTTATCAATATCAACAAGCTATATCAAACCATAAGTATACTTACAAGATGTAAACACACGACGTAACATATAGCTCACATACTCATAGCAATATCTTCAAACCGTAATAGTTGATCATTAGCAAATTTGATACCAGTAATATACGTCATATCCAATAAACCTTGTTCCAATCCTTCGAAATTGTCACGACCCAAAACTAACCCCGTCGTGATGGCACCTATCGTGGAACTAGGCAAGCCAACACATTTCCAAACAAAACGTTATTTCAAATTTTTAATGTAATCTCAAGGCTATTTAACATAAAACCTTCATAAGAAGTTCCAAAACAAACAAAAATGCGGAAAAAGGAACCCCGACATCGGGGTGTCACTAGTCATGAGAATCTACTATAATCTGTCTGACAATATCGAGACTAACATAGTCCGGAAAACAACTAAGTACAACTAAAGGAAGATAAGAGGGAGAAGAACAGGGCTGCGATCACCAGGCAGCTACCTTGCTATCTCCGAGATAATTAGCAACTGGAATAGTCAACAGCCGCTACCGTGCCCAGATACGTCTGGATCTGCACACAAGGTGCATGGGGTAACATGAGCACTTCCAACTCAGTCAGTAACAGAAATGAATAAGGAACTGAGAAGCAGTGACGAGCTATGCAAATACGATGTATTTTAGTAAACTTCATCAAGAACGGGCATGCTTCCAAATTTAGCATTTAAGTCAAATCAGTCATGCTCAAGTACTAGATAACAAGCCCTTCAAAGAATTACATATCAAGTACAGGAAACAGTTAAGTGAAACAATAATGGAAAGCGAGTACAGTCTCTCAAGACACAGTCACTCAACTCATCTCAGCAGGTCAATCACTCAGCTCTCAGCCCTCAATAATCACACTCATAGGTACCTGCGCTCACTGGGGGTGTGCAGACTCCGGAGGGGCTCCTTCAGCCCAAGCGCTCACGTGCTGCACGGACAACTCACGTGCTGCACGGACAACTCACGTGCTATTGTATGAGAATCAGAATCCACACGGATGACTCACGTGTCGCACAGACAACTCCCGTGCTATAGTCTCAATATCAGAATCCGCACGGACAACTCACGTGCTATAGTCTCAATAACCTCACAATTAGGCCCTCAGCCTCACTCAGTCATCAATCTCTCCAGTATCTCTAGCTCTCAGAAATCACATAAACAACCCAACAGAAAATAATATCATTCATCAACAATGAACAGTAAGAGACGGAGGTATAATAAGCAAGACAAGTTATGACTGAGTGCAAAATAGCAATTAGCAGCTAATGTAGCAAGTACATGACCTCGAAGGTCTCAACAGTGATCACATAAGTCCTAAACATGATTTCTAACATGAAAGTACAATCAATTTCCATGAAAGCAGAAGGAACGTGTGTTAAATTGTAGGCCAATTGATTCCACAGTCTTACGGGACCGACCAAGTCACAATCCCTATGGTGCACGCCCACACGCCCGTCACCAAGCAGGTGCGTCACCTCCACAATAGTCATACAACACGGTGTCTAGGGTTTCATACCCTCAGGACCAGATTTATAACTGTTACTTACCTCAAGGCAATCAAATCTCTATTCTGCGATGCTCTTGCCCCTCGACTCGGCCTCCAATCGCTTCGAATCTATTCACAACCAGAACAATACCATCAATTTCCGCTAATGGAATGAATTCCACAAGAAAAACTATCACATTAAACACAAATCCCGAAATTCGCTCAAACCCGGCCCCCGTGCCCACGTCTCGGAATCTGACAAAAGTCACAAAACTAGAAAACCCATTCACTCATGAGTCTACCCATACCAAATTCATCAAAATCCGACATCAAATAGCCCTCAAATCCGCAATTCAAACTCTCCAAATCCCAAGCCCTAACCCCTCATTTTCACCCCTAATTCAACTAATTAAATGATTAAACAACGGAAAATCATCATAAACACGGGTATTAGGGCTCAAGCAACTTGCCTCACGGAAATCCCCTTGAATCTCCCTTCAAAATTATCCCAAAAGCTCCCAAACCCGTCTTCAATAATGGTGGAAATGGGCAAAATTCGCGAATTCTCCAATTTATAGGTTCTGCCCAGCAAAACTGCATCTGCGGTCCCATTTCCGCATCTGTAGGACCACTTCTGCCAAAACCTCTCTGCTTCTGCAGAATTTCATTAAAAGACCACTTTCGCTTCAGCAATTGCCTGACCGCATCTGCGGTCATCGCAGATGCGGGGACCAAGCTGCACCTACGATCCCAACTGCGCACCTGCGCCTTAAACCCGCTTCTGCGGACCTCGCACCTGCGGTTCCCACTCTTGCAGGTGCGGTTAAGACAGAATCAGCAGCTTCAGCTGCATTACCAAATTTCCAAACTCTCCGTTAACCATCCGAAATCATCCCGAGGCCCTCGGGACCTCAACCAAAAATATCAACAAGTCACATAACAACATACAAACTTAGTCGAACCTTCGGAACACTCAAAACAACATAAAAACACCAAATCACCCTCGGATTCAAGCCTAAGAACCTCTAAACTTCTGAATTCTGCAAACAATGCCGAAACCTACCAAACCTTGTCTGAATGACCTGAAATTTTGCTCACACATCAAAAATGGCACAACAAACCTACTCCAACTTCTGGAATTTCATTCCGACCTCGATATCAAGATTTCCATTGCCGACCAAAAATTGCCAAATTTCCAATTTTGTCAATTCAAGCCTAATTCTACCACAGACCTCTAAATAATATTCCGGACGTTCCCCTAAGTCCAAAATCACCTAAAGGAGCTAACGGAACCATAAAAATTTATATCTGAGGTCGTTTACTCATAAGTCAATATTCGGTCAACTTTCCCAACTTAAGCCTTCTCAAAAGAGACTAAGCATCTCAAATCACTCCAAAACCACTCCGAACCCGAACCAACTAATGCGATACGATCAATTATAGCTGAAGAACATAAAAGGAAGAAGAAATGGGGGAAGCGGGGCTATAACTCACGAAACGACCGGCCGAGTCGTTATATCCTCCCTCTCTTAAACAAACATTCGTCCTCGAACGAGTCTAGAAACACACCCGAAGCCTCAAATAGGTGTGGATTTCTATTCCGCATCTATCGCTCGATCTCCCAAGTAGCCTCCTCCACGGGCCGACCTCTCCACTGCACTTTGACAGAAGTTATATCCTTTGATCTCAACTTTTGGACCTGCCGCTCGGAAATGGCCACTGGCTCCATATCATAAGTCAAATCACTGTCTAACTGAACAGTGCTGAAATCCAAAACATTAGACGGATTGCCAATATACTTCCGGAGCATAAAGACATGAAATACCGGATGCACACTCGACAAGCTAGGTGGCAAAGCAAGCCCATAAGCCACCTCCCCAATCCTCCGAAGCACCTCAAAAGGCCAAATGAACGAGGGCTCAACTTGCCCTTCTTCCCAAATCTCATAGCACCCTTCATGGCCGAAACCTTCAGTAGAACCTTCTCCCTAACCATATAAGACACATCACGAACCTTCCAGTCATCAACTCTTTTGTCTTGACTTAGCTGTACGAAGCCGCTCCGGAATCACTTTCACCTTGTCTAAAGCATCCTGAACCAAGTCTGTACCTGTAACGACACAATTGGTCATTTTGCTTTCTAGAACCCTGTACCCCTAAATAAGACTTCCCATAATTTCTTTTACTGATTTATGACTTACGGGGATGGTTGGTTTAGGATTTGGGAGAGTTTGGATTGAAATCGGAACACTTGGTTCCTTAAGGTTGGCTTAAAAGGCCATGTTTGACTTCGGTCAATGTTTTGAGTAAACGACCTCGGAATCGGGATTTGAAGGTTCCAACAGGTTTGTATGACGATTTCAGACTTGGGCGTATGTCCGGATCGAGTTTTGGATGACCCGGGAGCATTTTGGTGCCTAATAGTGAAAGTTGATTCCTTAAGGAATTCGAAGTTCTTTAAATTTGGTTTGGAGCGGGTTTTTGTGATATCGAGGTCCGAACGGAATTCCAAGACTGGGAATAGTTCCGTATTGTCATTTAAGACTCGCACGCAAAATTTGGTGTCAATCCGAGTAGTATTAGTACGTTTCGGCACGTTGGAAGTAGATTGAAGAACTTGAAGTTCATAAGTTTGATTCAATTGGTTTTAGGGTGTGATTCTTAGATTTAGCATTGTTTCGGGTGTTCCGAGGGTTCGAGCGAGTCCTTTTTATGATTCCAAACTTGTTGGTATGTTCGGGCGGGGCCTCGGGGGCCCCGAGCGTCAATCGGAAGAAGCTCGAGTTACGTTAGAAATTTGAGCGGGAGCTAAAGCTGTAGTTCTGTCATAACCGCACCTGCGGTTGGCCAGCGGTAGGTGCGAGACCGCAGAAGCGGCTTATCCATCGCTGATGCGGCCCAAGGGGAGGAGCCTAGGTTCCGCAGATGCGCCTCCTCTTCCGCAGAAGCGGTCCCCAGGCCGCAGATGCGGCCCCAGCTAGCCCTCCCAATTCCGCAAAAGCGGTCCCCTAACCGCAGGTGCGGAAATTGCTGAAGGCAGTGCCTTCACTTAATACGGGAATGTGTCATTTTTGACACATTTCATTCATTTCTTGGGTGATTTGGGAGCTTCCAAAGGGGAGATTTCAGCCTAGCATTGGGAGGAAGTTATTTCTACTTAATGTGAGTTTAATACATAGTTTAGGGGTAAATTACACCATGTAAATTAGTGAAAAAATTATGGGTTTAGAGTAAAACCTTGGGTTTTGATAAAAACAAAATCTAACCATGAAATTTGTTATGGAATGTAGAAGAAATCATATATTCTTGATCCTTAGGTTATGGGTAACAACTTTCTTAAAAAATCTCCAGAATCCGGGCATGTGGGCCCGGGGATGAATTTTAGGAACCTTGCATTTAGGTTGGGACATTACTTTAATAGTTAGAATATGGACTCTTGAGCATGTATTGACTAGTTCTTACCCCATTTGAAAAGTTTTGGATCGTCCGGCTCTTATTTGACGGTTTAAGTGTATTCTTGGATTTGGAAGTAAGCTTTGGAGCAAGGTAAGTCTCCTTTCTAACCTCGTAAGAGGGAAATTACCCCATAGGCGAATTAAATAAATATATGTGACTATCTGTGGGGGATACGTACGTAGGTGGTGACGAGAGTCCGTACGTAGTTACTATTATTCTAATTCCGTGGGGGCTACGTCCGTACGTGGGGGCTACTTCCGTACGTGGGGGCTGCCCCTTTTGAGCCGTTCAGCAGCATGCCGGAGTCTCCCGTCTTTTGTTATTTACTATCTATTCTATTCCAGGCAGTAGGATAGTTGTATTTTTGTACATTCTACTAGTGCCCTAGTACTTGTGACACTAGTTTCTAGCACACACATTGGTAAACTATTATTTTTGGGTTGTATATCTATTATTATGAATTTGTTAATTATTGCTTGTTTTAAATCAAGATTTAGTAAATGTTGGGATTGCTTGGAAAAATAAATGAGAACTCACTAGTTGATTAGGGTTGGCTTGCCTAACAACGGTGTTGGGCACCATCACGACGGATAATGGAATTTGGGTCGTGACAACATTGATCAGAGCACTAGGTTCACGCAGGTCTCACAAGTCATGCGCAAACCTAATAGAGTCTTGCGGATCGGTACGGAGATGTCTGTACTTATCTTTAAGAGGCTATAGGGTGTTAGGTAACTACTCTTTATTCATCTTCTATCGTGCAGTTGATAGTATATTAAATTTCCTTCTTATATTCTCTCACAGATGGTGAGAACGCGCATGGCGGATGTTCCAGACCCGGGAGGAGCTGCTCGCCCCGTTGCTAGAGGCCGAGGTAGAGGCCGGGGGAGGGCACCGGCCCGAGGTAGGATACGAGGGCGTCCTAAAGCTTCCCCAGTTGCACCACCGGCGGATCCTGCGGGGGATCCTATCATTGAGGAGCAGGGCGAGGTGCCCGCAGCTAAGCCTACCCCGGCGGATTTCATGACAGCACCGGGCTTCCAAGAGGACATGGGCCGCATGCTACGGTTCATGGATTCTATGACCCAGGCTGGTTTATTTCCAGTAGACCCAGCCACATCTCAGGTGGGAGTGGGAGAACAGACCCCTACTGCTTAGGCTCCTGGACATGTAGATACAGTGTATTAGACTCCAGGTGCACTACCCGCGGATGGGGCTCAGCCAGTTGTTGCAGTGGTACTCGAGCCCAGACCGGCTGCGGATTGCGATCCACAGAAGTTATTGGATACATGGACTAGGCTACACCGTCCTATCTTCGCAGGTGAGCGTCATGAGGACATTTAGGATTTCATTGATAGGTGCAGGGACATACTGCACAACATGAGGATATTGGAGTCTCATGGGGTTGACTTCACTACTTTCCAGCTGGAGGGCAGGGCCCGTAGATGGTGGCAGTCTTATGTTCTTGGCAGGTCAGCAGGTTCTCCTCCCATTACATAGAGTCAGTTCACATAGCTTTCTCGGGATAGGTATATTCCACCCTCTGAGAAGGAAGAGTTGCGGTATCAGTTTGAGCAGCTCGAGTAGGGTCAGATGTCAGTGACCGACTATGAGGTGAGATTTTCTAAAATGTCCCCATGATACTTCCTACTGACGCAGAGAGGGTGCGGAGGTTTGCTGCAGGGTTACATTCTGGTATTAGGGCCAACATGGCCCGAGAGGTTGAGATGGGGACTTCCTATCAGCTGGTAGTGGAGATTTCTCGGAGGATTGAGGGCTACCGTCTGAGAGGTAGAGAGGAAATGCAACAAGAAAAGAAGGCTCGATTCTCTGGAGAGTTTAGAGGTGCCCCGGCTAGGGGCATAGGTTAGTTTTGGAGGGGGCAGCCCAGCATGCCCCATATTCAACACCAACACCTCCTTGAGGTGCTCCGACGTGCCCCTATTTCAGCACCATACTAGAGAGTTCTTACCGCCCGCCAGCTATCCAGGGTTCTTCCAGTGGGTATTCAGGTCCCCAGGGTTCTTCTGGTTCCTACTTTAGTGCTATACCGGAGAGTTCATACCGCCCACCGGCTATTCAAGCTTCTTCCAGTAGGTCTACACGCCATGAGGGTCATACATCAGGGCAGCAGGTCACCGCACCGAGGGGTTATTTCGAGTGCGTAGACCTTAGTCATATGAGGAGATACTGCCCTAGACTTCGGGGCAAGGCAATGTAGCAGGGTCAGCATCCCATGATCACAGCACCGGCTGTGCAGCCGCCTAAAGGCAGAGGGCAGACTTGTAGGGGTTGTCCTAGAGGTGGAGGCTAGGCAGGGAGAGGTCAGCCAGCTACTGCTCAATCAGGTGGAGGCCAGCCAGCCGGCGCTCCATCCAAATTGTATGCTTTTTCGGCCAGAACAGATGCACTGGCCTTAGATGCCGTTATCATAGGTAATATTTCCGTATGTGGTAGGGATACTTCAGTGCTATTTGATCCAGGTCTACCCATTCATATGTATCATCTCTATTTGCTCATTTTCTGGATATTCCTCGTGAGTCCTTGGGTACTCCTGTTCATGTGTCCACTCCTGTGGGTGATTTTGTGGTTGTGGATCGTATCTATCGGTCCTATGTGGTCACATTATGTGGTTTTGAGACTAGAACAGACCTCATGTCGCTTGATATGACCGACTTTAAGGTCATCCTGGGCATGGATTGGTTATCCCTATACCACGTCGTCCTTGATTGCCATGCCAAGACTGTTACTTTAGCAATGCCAGAGTTGCCAAGGTTGGAGTGGAAGGGTTCCTCAGTTAGTACATCTAGTCGGGGTATCATCAAGAAAAAGTACCCATTGCAGTGTATTGATGATTTGTTTGACCAGTTGCAGGGTTCTAGGGTGTTTTCTATGATCGACTTGAGATCAGGGTATCATCAGCTGAAGATCCGGGACTCAGATGTCCCGAAGACTACTTTCCGTACTAGATGCGGCCATTATGAGTTTCTGGTGATGTCCTTCGGCTTGACTAATGCCCCAGCGGCATTTACGGACTTGATGAACCGGGTATTCAGGTCGTATATTGATTTCTTTGTTATTGTCTTCATTGAGGACATCTAGATCTACTCACGTAGCCTGGGGGGAGCACGAGCAACACTTGAGAGTAGTGCTTAAGACATTGCGAGAGTAGAAGCTATATGCTAAGTTCTTCAAGTGTGATTTTTTGCTAGAGTCAGTAGCATTCTTGGGGCATATTGTATCAGGAGAGGGTATTAAGGTCGATCCCAAGAAGATTGAGGCAGTTCAGAGTTGGCCACGTCCTACTTTAGGGACTAAGATCAGGAGTTTCCTAGGGTTAGGAGGGTACTACCGCCGATTTGTGCAGGGCTTTTCATCCATTGCATCACCTCTAACTAGATTGACCCAGAAGAGTGCTCCTTTCCATTGGTCCGATGATTGTGAGGCAAGCTTTCAGAAGCTCAAGAAAGCTTTAACTACAATACCGGTTCTAGTGTTGCCTTTTGGTTCGGGGATGTATACGATATATTGCGATTCTTCACGCGTTGGCTTGGGTTGTGTATTGATGCAAGAGGGGCGAGTTATTGAATATGCTTCATGTTAGTTCAAGATTCATGAGAAGAATTACCTTGTGCATGACCTAGAGTTAGCAACGATTGTTCATGCTCTTAAGATATGGAGGCATTATGTGTATGGGGTGTCATGTGAGATTTATACTGATCATCGCAGCTAACAACATTAGTTCAAGCAGAGGGATCTCAATTTGAGGTAGCGTAGATGGCTTGAGTTACTGAAGGATTATGAAATCACCATTCTTTATCATCCAGGCAAGGCAAATGTGGCCGCGGATGCCTTCAGCAGGAAGGCAGAGAGTGTGGGTAGCTTGGAATACATCTTAGCGGATGAGAGGCCACTAGCCTTGGACATCCAGTCCTCGGCTAATAGACTTGTAAGGTTGGATATTTCAGAGCCCAGTTGAGTCCTTGCGTATGTTGTTACTCAGTCTTCATTATTGGTACAGATCAAGGCTTGGCAGTTTGATGATCCGCATTGGGCAGTTCTTAGAGAGACGGTACTACAGGGTAGTGCCAAGGAGGTTTCTATTAGCGAGGATGGTGTTCTGCGATTTCAGGGTCGCCTATGTGTTCCTAATGTCGATGGCTTGAGAGAGAGGATTCTAGAGGAGGCACACAGTTCACAGTATTCTATTCATCCAGGTGCTACGAAGATGTATCACGACCTGAGGCAGCATTATTGGTGGCGGCGGATGAAGAAAGACATACTTGAGTATGTGGATAGGTGTTTGAATTGCCAGCAGGTTAAGTATGAGCACCAGAGGCTAGGTGGCCTACTTCAGCAGATGCCTATACCTGAGTGGAAGTGGGAGCACATTACTATGGACTTCGTAGTTGAGTTGCCGCAGAAATTGCGGAAGTTTGATGCAGTTTGGGTCATTGTCGACAGGTTGACCAAGCGCCACACTTCATTCCGGTTGTGACTACATATACTTCAGAGTGGTTGTCTCAGATCTACATTTGGGAGAAAGTTTGGTTGCACGGTGTGCCTATTTCCATCATATCTAGAGGCCCTCAATTCACTTCCCATTTCTGGAGAGCCATACAGAGTGAGTTGGGGACCCGTATAGATCTCAGCACATCATTTCACCCGCAGACCGATGAGTAGTCGGAGCGGACATTTCATATTCTAGAGGACATGCTTAGAGAATGTGTGATCGACTTTGGAGGATACTGGGATCAGTTATTGCCTTTGGCCAAATTTTCATACAATAACAGTTATCAGTCCAGCATTGAGATGGCTCCATTTGAGGCTTTATATGGTCGGTGATGTCGTTCTCCTATGGGGTGGTTTGAGCCTGGTGAGGCTAAGTTGTATAGTACAAATTTGGTGAAGGTGGCTTAGGAAAGGTAAAGATGATTTAGGAGAGACTTCGCACAGCACAGTCCAAACAGAAGAGTTACGCAGGTCAGAAGGCGCGTGAGGTATCATTTATGATCGGCGAGAAGGTTCTCTTGAAAGTCTCGCCGATGAAGGGTATTATGAGATTCGGAAGAAGGGCAAGTTGAGCCCAAGGTTTATAGGCCCATATGAGGTGTTGATGCGAGTTGGGGAGGTTTCTTATGAGCTTGCTTTACCTCCTAGCCTGTCAGGGGTTCATCCAGTTTTTCACGTGTCTATGCTTCAGAGGTATCACGCCGACTTGTCTCATGTGTTAGACTTTAGTACTATTCAGCTAGATGAGAGCTTAGGTTATGAGGAGGAGCCAGTTGCCATTGTTGGTAGACAGGATCGCTAGTTGAGATCCAAGAGGATTTCTGCGGTAAAGGTCCAGTGGAGATGCCAACCAGTCAAGGAGGCGACCTAGGAGTCCGAGGCGAACATGCGGAGCATATATCCATGCTTATTTAGCACTTCAGGTATGAATCAAAACCCATTCGAGGACGAATGTTTGTTTAAGAGGTGGAGAATGTAACGACCCGACTGGTCGTTTTGCTTTCTAGAACACCGTTCCCCTAAATAAGACTTCGCGTACTTGCTTTAACTGAATTATGACTTGCGGGGATGGTTGGTTCGGGATTTGGAAGAGTTGGGGTTGAAATCGGGACACTTGGTTACTTAAGGTTGGCTTAAAAGGCCAAGTTTTACTTCGGTCAACGTTTTGAGTAAACGACATCAGGATTGGAATTTTAAGGTTCCAACAAGTTCGTATGATGATTTCGATCTTGGGCGTATGTCCGGATCGGGTTTTGGATGACCCGGGAGCGTTTTGGCGCCTAATAGTGAAAGTTGATTCCTTATGGATTTTGAAGTTCTTTAAATTTGGTTTGGAGCGGGTTTTTGTGATATCGAGGTCCGAACGGAATTTCAAGACCGAGAAAAGTTCCGTATTGTCATTTAAGACTTGCACGCAAAATTTTGTGCCAATCCTAGTATAAATACGTTTCGGCACGTTAGAAGTAGATTGAAGAACTTGAAGTTCATTATTTTGATTCACTAGGTTTTAGGGTGTGATTCTTAGATTTAGCATTTTTTTAAGCGTTCCGAGGTTCGAGCGAGTTTATTTTATGATTCCAAACTTGTGGGTATGTTCGGGTAGGGCCTCGCGGGCCTCGAGCCTCAATCGGACGAGGCTCGAGTTAAGTTAGAAATTTGAGAAGGAGTTGAAGCTCCAGTTCTGTAATAACCGCACCTACGGTTGGCCAGCTGCAGGTGCGAGACCGCAGAAGCGGCTTACCCATCGCAGATGCAGCCTAATGGGAGGAGCCCAGGTTCCGCAGAAACGGAACCGCAGAAGCGGTCCCCAGACCGCAAATGCGCCCCCAGCTAGCCTGGCCCAATTCCGCAGATGCGGTCCACTGACTGCAGGTGCAGATTTAATACGGGAATGTGTCATTTTTGACACATTTCATTTATTTCTTGGGCGATTTGGGAGCGTCCAAAGGGGACATTTCAGCCTAGCATTGTGAGGTAAGTTGTTTCTACTTAATGTGAGTTTAATAAATAGTTTAGGGGTAGATTACACCATGTAAATTAGTTAAAATAATGGGTTAGAGTAAAACCTAGGGTTTTGATAGAAACAAGATTTTACCACGAAATTTGTTATGGAATGTAGAAGAAATCATATATTGTTGATCCTTAAGTTATGGGTAATAACTTTATTCAAAAATTTCCGGAATCCGGGCACGTGGGACCGGGGATGAATTTTAGGAACCGTGCATTTAGGGTTGGGAAATTACTTTTATAGTTAGAATATGGACTCTTGAGCATGTATTGACTAGTTCTTACCCCATTTGAATAGTTTTGGATTGCTTAGCTCTGATTTGAGGGTTTGAGTGTATTCTTGGATTCGGACGTAAGCTTTGGAGCAAGGTGAGTCCCCTTTCTAACCTCGTAAGAGTGATATAACCCCATAGGCGAATTAAATAAATATATCTGACTATCTGTGGGGGCTACGTACGTACGTGGTGACGAGAGTCCGTACGTAGCTACTATTATGCTAATTGTCCGGGTAGTTTAGGACACGTATCATGCTATACTTGCAAATGCTTGCGTCCTTGCTTGCTATTAAGATCACTTAGGGACATGCTAGATATTGGTAAATAAATATAGACGGTTATACTCACTTACTTGAGAACTTGTATGAATTATTTGACTATAAATGAGCAATGTGTGCTTACTTGATAATAAATTGCTAGTTGTGGATCGGGCCGATCGACTCAGAAGATAATAGATGCATCTATGGTTCACTCCATTCGACCCTCTAGCAGTGTAGAGTTTATTTTTATGTCGGACCGGTCCGTACGTCCTCGACACAATGTGCGCACGTTATTTATGTAGAACTTTCCGTGAACTACACTGCTTAAATTCTTCGAAATGTAACTTATTATACGATATGACTGAAATTGATATGTTGTTAAGAAAGAATATCTTATTTCTCCTAGTCATTGAACTGTCATTATACCCATGTTATTCATGCTTAGCGTAACACTTAAACTGTACTTGCTGGGTACATGTTGTTTATGTACTCATACTATGCTTCTCTACTTAACTGTACAGGATCTGAGGTAGGTGCATCTAACTACCCGTCCAGCATGCGTTCCTGATTCTTGATCGAGATCTCACGGTGAGCTTCCCCTTCTGAGCCGTTCAGCAGCATGCCGGAGTCTCTCGTTTTTTGTTATTTACTGTGTATTCTGTTCCACACAGTAGGATATTTGTATTTTTGTACATTCTACTAGTTGCCTTAGTACTTGTGACACTAGTTCCTGGCACACACATTGGTAGACTATTATTTCTGGGTTGTATATCTATTATTATGAATTTGTTATTATCGCTTGTTTTAAATCAAGATTTAGTAAATGTTGGGATTGCTTGGAAAAAATAAATGAGAACTCACTACTTGATTAGGGTTGGCTTTCCTAATAACGGTGTTGGGCGCCATCACGACTGATAATGGAATTTTGGTTGTGACAGTACCCAAAAGCCTTGCCTCGCCCGACTCAAACCAACCTACTGGAGATCTACACCGCCTCCCATATAAAGCCTTATATGGACCCATCTCAATACTCGACTGATAACTATTGTTGTAAGCAAACTCCACGATCAGTAGAAACTGGTCCCATGAACCCCCAAAATCAATGACACAAGCCCGTAACATGTCCTCCAATATCTGAATAGTGCGCTCGTACTGCCCGCCCGTCTGAGGGTGAAAAGCTGTGCTCAACTCAACCTGAGTACCCAACTCTCGTTGCACGACCCTCTAAAACTGCGATGTAAACTGAGTACCTCTATCTGAAATGATGGAAACTCGGACACCATGTAGGCGAACAATCTCTCGGATATAAATTTCAGCTAACCGCTCTGAAGAATAAGTAGTACACACAGGAATGAAGTGCGCGAACTTGGTCAGCCGATCCAGAATAACCCAAATAGCATCGAACTTCCTCAAAGACCGTGGAAGTCCAACTACAAAATCCATGATGATCCGCTCCCACTTCCACTCTGGAATATCTATCTGCTGAAGCAAGCCACCCGGTCTCTGATGCTCATATTTCACCTGCTGTCAATTGAGACACGGAGCTACAAACCCCACTATATCTTTCTTCATTCTCCTCCACCAATAGTGCTCTGTCAAATCCTGGTACATCTTCGCAGCACCTGGATGGATGGAATACCGCGAGCTATGGGCCTCTTCTAAAATCAACTTCCGAAGTCCATCTACATTGGGCACACATATCTGGCCCTGCATCCTCAATACCCCATCATCACCAATAGTCATATCTTTGGCATCGCCGTGCCGAACTCTGTCCTTGAGGACAAGCAAATGAGGATCATCATACCAGCGCTCTCTGATACGATCAAACAAGAAAGACCGAGAAACCACACAAGCTAGGATTTGAGTGGGCTCCGAAATATCCAACCTCACAAACCGATTGACCAAGGCCTGAACATCAACCGCAAGAGGTCTCTCCCTAACAGGAATAAATGCAAGACTTACCATACTCACCGCCTTCCTACTCAAGGCATCGGCCACTGCATTGGCCTTTTCCGGATGGTACAAAATAGTAATATCATAGTCCTTTAGCAGCTCCAACCATCTTCGCTGCCTCAATGAGATCCTTCTGCTTGAACAAGTATTGGAGGCTACGATGATGAGTAAACACCTCACAAGACACCAGAGAGATAATGCCTTCAAATCTTCAACGCGTGAACAATGGCAGCCAACTCCAAATCATGAACAAGGTAGTTCTTCTCATGAGGCTTCAACTGATGAGAAGCATATGAAATCACCCTACCCTCCTATATCAACATACACCCAATGCCGACCTGAGAAGCATCACAATATACCGTATAAGAACCTGAAGCTAATGACAAAACTAACAATGGAGTTGTGGTCAAGGCAGTCTTGAGCTTCTGAAAGCTCGCTGTTGATACCCAATTTTTCCCTATAAATATTTTTCAAATGCATATATACCTTCAAAACTATGCATTAGCATCAATTGATATTTTTCCATAATTTCTACATTTCAAATTAATTTATCCCAGTATTTTAATTATATAAATAATTAAAAATTTCATCACAAAGGACTTTATGAAAATTTCACAGTTTAATTTTGCTATTTATATTCATATTGAGCTCAAATTATTTCGCAAATAGCCACATATACATTTTGGGTTACAATTGCATTTAACTTTGCAATTATAGCTCATCCATGCATTATTGCATTATTTTACCAGAAAAATAGCTCATTGTATTTTTAAAATATTGAGTAATTATTTTAAAGCATTTCCATGCATGAAAATTATTTTTTATAATCAGTTAATTATTTTATAAAATATATTTTATCAATTATTTAGGTATTTAACAAATAACCCTTTTTATTTCAGACTTAACCATTTTTACCAGCCCAAAACTCCCTTTAATATTAACCCAAAAAGCCAGCCCAAACCCCTCAGGCCCAATCTGCCTACCCGACCCAATAACCCCTCTTCAATTGTGGTCGTTGATCTTTTAGATCAATGGTCCACGTTCACCCTTACCTTAAATAACCCCTAACCTACCCTAAACCCTTTTCATTCTCTCAAAACCTGCCGTCATCATCTCCCTTCATCTCTCAACTCTCTCTCAACCTAACCCTAACCCTAGTCGCCGTCACCAGAGTAAACCTCCCTCCTATGGTGCTTCTTTGTCTTCTCCGACCACCACTGCCTCCTACACTCTATGGCTCTTCGACTTCATGAGTCCTTGAGAAGATCTCAAGGAACTCCAACTGGTTCTGGTTTGAAACTTTGTTTACCGGCCTGTCTCAGGCCATTTTTCGTTCATAAGTAAGGATCTCTCCTTGTTTTATTATGAATCTATGGGTTCTTGACCTATTCTCTTCACCTATGCTATTTTTCTGAAAACCCTAGTTCGATACTGTCGATTCTTCTTAAATCTTTATAGGTTTGAGTTGATTCAAATGTTATTAAGTGTTTTCATTCAAGAAAATCTCTTGTTTTAATTGATTATTTTTATTTTTAATCACTCTTTCTAAACTAGGGTTCATCTCAATCTTTTCTTCAATGATTTTTCCAAGTTCTCAGTGTTTAGTTAATTGTTTCTTCATCATCTTAACTGATTTTTGCATGAATGTTCAAACCCTAGTTAATTTTGTGTGATATACTGGTTTCTTCGATTTTGTTTCGATGCCTTGTTATTTCTGTGATACCAGTCGTATTAGTTTACTCCGTTTTTGGGCTTAAATGTTTTCCTTGTTAAAATCTAGTATTTCTTTGGGATTTATCCCTAATTAATCGCTATTTATGGTTCGAACCTATTTTTCTTGCTGAATTCTATATTTCTATGAAGATTTACTTATTTAATTTCTATTTATGGATTCGGAGTAATTCTTTCCCAAAAATCAGTATTCTTTTCAAGGTTTTACTGATTATTCCCTATTATTTTGCCCTGTTAAAATCTGTGTGCACAGAACTTATTTGTTCCCTTATTTGTGACTTAAATTGATCACACTTGCCTTAATAAGTTATCCGCATGGTTTTGGGATTCTTACTGATTCCCTATTTGGTATGATTTGGATTCCTTATCCTAATTAACCCCATTTTGCTGTGACCATGAAGTGATTATCCCCTAATTAAGGGATCTATTCCAGGCTCCCTTACATGAATTGATTCTTTGATTATTTGATTTCCCCCTGATTGACTGACTTCTGATTCTCTTTACCTTATATGCTCTACTCCCTAAGTGCTATATATACACTCTTTTTCTACCTCTCAAGAACACGGACAGTAGTTCAAAAATCCACACACATACTCAAACTTTCTCTCAACTCTCTTTCTGCTACTTGTGCTCATTGCTCGTCTGGCCGGCTGAAAGCCAAGTCTAGACTGTGGAACTCTACCTGCTTTACTTTCTGCACTTTGCTTCCTTAACTGGTATGTTCTTATTTCAATATAATTCTGAAATTCAAATCTATATGCTCCACAATTGTTAAATCCATGCATATTTTCGCACTAGTTTAACTGATTATGTACTTAGTTGTTCTTCCTGTTTACCGCTTTGATAAGTATGCTTAAGTTTTACCCCCCTCATGTTCAGTGTTTTAATCAGCATATCTAGGTTTCAATCTTCTTGTTTGCTATTTTGGCCAGCATGTTTACTTGAGCTCTTGTCTATTTCATTCAACTAGCATGCTCATTTTAGGTACATCAGGCTCCTAGTTTATCTGATTAACCACAATGGGTATGACTAATTCTGTATGGTAGACCCTTGTCCTCAATATGGATATTCCTGCATTTTGTCTCTATCCTCTAATGCCTATTATCACTTTAGCTTTAAGTATAATTTCCTTGTTAATACTCTGAATCATTAGTTTGTATTCTAATGCTATGAATTTGGTCACTGGTTGTCAATCAATTCCTGCTTGTTTTGTGTACTTGTTGATCAATATGCTTCCCCTCTTATCCATGTTCATGTGTTTCTGATTTAAGCTCCCTATGTTCCCAACCCCCCTGATCCCTGTTGTTAAACATGTTTGTCTTCACTTAGAATTAAGTAATGAATGGCTTTGAATCTGGGCACTCTAAGTTTTTGTGATTGTGTGGTTGTTTGTTGAATCTTTGTTCTTCTCCGAATTGCTTCCAAAACTATTTTCACTCTTAACATTTTTTTTCTTAAAGCTGTTTCCATTCCTGAAATACCTTTTCACTCCTAAAATTTTTACCTCTATACTGTTTTTACTAAGTTCTTCCAACTATGTCAAGCACTCTCACCTCTACTCTTAGATTATTTAAGTTCTGCCCCTCCAGTGTGTGTACTGCTTAGGAATCCATGAGATTCCTCTGAACTCTGGCACACTGGGGCTAGCCCTTCCACACTGCACATAACTACTTCTCTATTTATAAGGATCTTGGTGTGAGCATTGCCCGGGGTCCTTGAGGACCTTGGGAACTTTGACGCACCAAGATACCTCATTCGATACTATAGACTATGGCATCTTGGATTGTTTTGAAGACCTGGTACTTCCAGGTTCCCTTTGGGCCTATTTCAGGCTCCCTATAGCATAACTTATATTTATTGTGTAATTTATATCTTTGTAAACAGATATTGGGAAAATTAGTAAAAGGGAGGGATTCTTATATGATTTTTGTGGGGAACCGGGTAGAAATCATGCCTTTAGGTCTATATTATGTTTACTTGCATTAGAAATCATGCATTAGGTTTATGCTATGTTTACCTGCATTAGAAACCATGCTTTTAGGATCACTTGGCATACTGCACAACATTTTATAGGCACACTACCTCATTTGTTACGAAATTCTATTTCTGCATAATCATGATCATCTAGAAATCTCGTTATTAAGTTACTGCTATAATTTCGCCTAATAAAAACGTCCATTCTTTCTGTGCATTAGAGATCGTGCCTTAAGACTGTATTTGTATTCGCTTTAAACCATGTCTACATCGCCTAAATCAATAACTATCTTGTCTATAAAAATGTTTAAAAACAATCCCAACACTTAGATGTCATAGAGATAAGTGCGTATAAAGCAGTTATATAATGTAATATTCAGCACCTAGACCAGCGTGCCTATAGGACTTAATAAATTCAAACTGTTTTAAACTGATTCCCAGAATTCTGATTGCATTTAGACAACATGTTTATAAGGTAATACAGATCCACGCCTAGGCAAGCCTATAGGTAATCAAGGTCTAATAAAAACTGTGAAACTATGCTTTGCTTATTTGTGACTGCCCAGATTCAACAGGTTCTAAAATCAGTAGGCAAACTGATTAGGTCTCTATCACTTCGCCTTAACACAATGCTGCATATTCTCTGCTTGTCATGCTCACCTAGATATCATGTTCTAGGACCTTTCTGAAATATCTGAAATCTGCTATTTGAGACGTGCTAATTGTCTGTTTATTTGTGGAAGTAAACATGAGCCCCCCTTAATTGTCCTCTTACTTGACAGTCTTGTTTGTTATTTGTTGTCGCTTAGATTTTCCCTTTTAAATGCCTTAGGAGAGTCTAGAACTGCCTAAAATTAGAGTTCCTAAACACCTCCGGGACCACAAAGAATGGACGGGTAATGCACGCATAGAGTTCGTCTAATTAAAACCGCTTATATAACCACTAAGGGGAGGGTAATTGGGTAGTAAAAGGATATGATTACCTGTGCGCTAATACCACGTGTAGCCCCTCTAGTTGAGGAAAGATCACCGGGTATTGTACAGATGTGATCCTATAGGCTAACAAACCTATGACTTCCCTCATCTTATTTACATATGTGTGCTTAGACTGCTTATCTGTTAAATTTCCTTTATTTACATATGTGTCCTTAGACTGCTTATCTGTTAAATTTCCTTTATCTTATATGTGTGCTTAGACTGCCTATCTGTTAAATGACTAATTCACAAAATGAGTTTGTCCGGGACCCACCGTTGTGGTCCTCGAGGGGTGCCTAACAGCTTCCCCTCAAGGTAATTTCAAGCCCTTACCCAATCTCTGGCAACACAAACCTGCTTTATGAGTTACTTGCAATAGGTGCTCTAACGCACCTTAAATCCGTTAGGTGACAACTCTTCAACTTATGTACCCCTTTCCCAAAAGGAAACGAGTTGTCCCAAATGAATGTCGAAACCCTTACTTCCGCTGCAAAGATGGAAAAAGGGGGCGCGACAGCATGGCGACTCTGCTGGGGATTTTTAGGCTTTTACCATAACAAATTTGCTTTGTGAATTAGTCCAAACGTTGCTTTTCTTTGCTAACCCTTTCCCTCTCCCTTTATGTGAATGTAACTGTTTATTTTCATGTATTTATTTCCTCAATACGAAACTGACTTGTTTCTTTATTTTCTTTCTTAAACGTCTTTCAATTATAAATGCTATATTTATCGCTTTTCTAACGTGCAAATACGTGACAACATGTTATTTACTGCTGCATAATCATGCTCGACATCATACTCCACTCGTGCGTAATAAATCTTATAGCAACTCTTGATGAGTGGTTGCGCTCCTCCAATATATCACCCTGAAATTCGGAAAGGCTTATTTGTGGTAAAACTAGTCGATCAGCGGTGCAATCGACAATTTCATGCCTTTCCCCCTCAAGTTGTCCGCTTGAGGGTACCATTCTAGACCCCCATAATAACCGTACTCTTATTACAATTGTGCATGCATCATGGTCAAACCTAGCCAGGTTAATATGTTGTGCACATAATAACCCTTTAAGACAAGCCTTATCCAAAGTCCACCGGGGTTTCCATAATCCCAACGGACGCAACCACGTTTTGTGCATTAATTTGGAGAACTAAATGCCAATATGCTAATCATGAATGTATAAATAGACGAATTAGGTGGGGGGGGGGGGAAGGTCCTAACCTTTTTGTTTTGCAGAAAATGAGGCACGAGGTCCCTAGATTTGGCATGGTCAGCAACATACCCCTATTGCTACTACACTGGTGGGAGGATCTTTCCTCAAGTGACAAGAAACACGTGAGAAAATACTTGGGTAATTTACCTTCCCTGCTAGACATTCAGCCAAACAACATGTTGATCGAAGTTGTGACTCTGTTCTGGGACTGCCTTGGGACAGCCCTAGGCTGTTGGTACCGGAGAACCGCATTGGTAAAAGGTTCCTAAAAATGATGGGTTTAAAGAAAAATGCTAACTTGGAGTGCTTGAAGAAGTCTTACATACCCTTCGAATACATGTACGAAACATACGGTCATAACAAGTCTTACCGTACATTCCATGATGAGTTTTCTATCACTTCTCTGGGTCACATCCACCGCCGTGTATTCGTATTCATTGTATGTTTCATGGGTCTTATAGTGTTTGCAATGAAAAGGAAAAGAATCCACACTAGACTGGCCATGGTTGCCAAGACTTTAATGAAGGGAATTGAGGGACAAATATACACTATAGTCCCTATGATCATAGCTGACATCTACAGGGCTCTGGACCGCTATCAGAAAGGGTTCAAGCACTTCGAGGGTTGCAATTTACTACTACATCTGTGGTTATTGGAGCATCTTCAAAAGGGTCAGTACTGTCAACAATTTCCGCGAAGGACTTCGAACGATCATATTTCCTTCCATCACCCTAAGCAGATGATTTACATTCCGGACAGGTTTGCTCAACCAGAAAGTGCCAAAGAGTGGGTAGAGTTCTTCGACAATCTAACCGAGGAGCAAGTACAGTGGATGTTTGAATGGTTCCCAACCGACGAGTTCATCATTAGGTCCAGAGATGATCCTCACCTAGTGTTGATTGGGTTGAGAGGGATACACCCTTATGTTCCCATTCGGGTTATGAGGAAAGCAGGCAGGAAGCAGGTCGTACCAAGGGTTGCAAAGATGAGCCACTTCAGAGCAGACTTTCAAGACGACGACATCCCTTACAGGTTCCAAGCTCAGTGATGTTTGGCTATAATTCCATATTTTGAGTGCATTACTTACTTTACATTTTGATGTTTTAATGCTAAATTGTATTATATTTATGCTTAATTGAGTTTGAGCTTTAATCGCTAGTGTCTTGCACTAATTGTGTGTTTTATGCCTTGTAGGAGTGATTCCGCGCTATATAGATGTTATGGAATGAATTCAAGTGATTTGGAGCTTTGAAGTCCGAGTAAAAGTTCAAGGAATTAAGCCTTGATCGTGTTTGGGGGTCAACGGATGATAGTTAGAGCGAACGAAGTAGGCATATTGCGCACTGTCTAGTAAAATAGATATAACTTTTTGCTCAGAACTCCATTTGGGCTCCACAATATATGGTTGGAAATCTAACTCAAAGGGATACAACTTTCATGTTTTACGTTTTTCCAAATTCTAAACGGAACAGGGTGAAAAATGGGCGTCAATATCGCGATCGCGCTCAGGTCGCGCTCGTCAGGCAGAACACTGGGCCACTAGCGCGACCACTAGCGCGATCGCGCTAGTCAAACCCAGGAAAAATGTCCTTTTTAACATTGGAGAAGGTATAATTGTTTGGGCCCAATCCTACTTGGTATATATATACATGGAAAAACGGTATTTTGAGGGAGGAGGACGTTTTTTAGAGGAAAACACAAGCACAGAGCCGTCGTGGAGGCCGGGTTTCATATTTTCTTCCACCAACTTAGTCTTTTTATTTTTCTTTGTATGATTTGTTGTTTTGCTACCATGTCTATGTGGAGCTAAGCTTCACGTTCTAGGGTTGTGGTTCTTTCATGACTGTTGTTATTCGGATATTGATTTTGATTGCTTAGTTTATCATATTTGTTTATTTATTCAATCCTGCACTTAATTATTTGATTGCTTGATCACCAATTGAATACTATCGACGAATCTAGAGTTGAACTCGAAAGTGGGAATTCTAGATTGCACATAGGATTGAGTAGAGCAAGTTCTTGAACCTGGGCATCGGGGAACGGATTTGCAATTAGGATAGACATATACCTAATTGCCTTGCCTGGTTGAAATACAGGAATTATAAATGCGTTCTTGTTGATTCTAACTCCATAGACATATAGGCGTTAGGTTAGCTTGAATAGGCGAGTAAGAACTCGACAGATTCTTATGAGCAATATTAACCCTGTCAACCAATAAACTCGATAAATTAGTTAGTCAATTCAATTGAAGAATACAATAGGAATGTTAGAAAGCCCATAACCCTAGATCGTTTTCATTACATTGATATCATAAAAATCTACTCTTCCTCTGTTTAAAGTTCATTATTTATATTTTTTTATTTAATTAGTATAGAATCAAATACTTCTAGGGTTAATTCTTGTATAGATAATTAGGATAGTCTAATTTAGTTAATAGTTAATCACAAGTCCTCGTGGGAACGATACTCTACTCACTACTTTATTACTTGACGATCACGTGCACTTGCGTGAGTGCGTTTGGCCGCAACAAGTTTTTGGCGCCGTTGCCGGGAAACTTGGAAATTAGCTATTTTTCTATATTAGACTTTTAATTTTATTTTTTTTTAATTTTTTTTGTATATACTTTTATTTTTACAAATATTTGATATTTTTCTCTTAGTGTGTTCCTAGTTCTCTCAGCACGACATCTGGGGATGAAATATACGGAGGTAAGACTATTGATGAAGATTCTTGGTTGACAAAAGACTTTTATGGCTCGTATTTTTGGTCTTGTCATGGCCTGACTTCTTGGAGATCTGAATTTGAATATGGGAGTAAGGGTTGGTATTGAGACGTATATTCTCGATTAGGCGAATATGAGGAACGACGTTTTCTTCTGACAATATTGGTGAATGATTGGTCTAAGGAGAGAGATGATCTTGCACATAAAATTGATAATTTTAGCTTGGCTGTGCATAACTTAGATGCAGATTTGAGCACAAAGGTTGATGCGTGTAACGCCCAACAAATTAATAATGAGTTGTGTGAAGCTGAAAAAAATCTTCTAGACCAAATTGAGAAGCTAAAACGAGAATACCAATCACTAGACCATGTTTTTCTTGAGGATGCCAATATTGAGAAGAGTGCTTTAGAGTCATGTGAGAGAGTAGATAACATTACTTTGGGAGACTTGAGTGTGTGTATATATGGGGATGTAAATAGTAGTAAAATTCATGAGTTAGGGCACATCAGACCTCATTCCAATCATTTTTCCACATTGTGTTTAGATAGTGAGATACTAATCAAGCCATCTGCGCCTATAGAGGATTCAAAAGGTGAGGATGAGAGTGCCTATATTCTTGAAATTGTTGTGCCAGAAAGCAAAAATTATATTTCCCGTCTAAAGGCCAAGAAGTGCAGAGTGAAAAAATTATTACTTGGCCTTGTTATCATTGTAGCTCCACCACTGGAGCATAGCCGCAGACTGGATGCCATGTTAGGGGTACAATTCATAAGTTCAAGGTGGAGGAAAAAGTGGTTCACGTCATGCCGCGACGTTAAATTAGGCGCTTGTTGGGAGGCAACCCAGCTTTACTGCTTTCTTTTTAATTTTGATTTTTTTTCTTATTGTATTATTTTTGTAGTGTTGTTTTATTTTGTAGGATTTTGAGCATAGGGAGCAAAGCCACAGGAAGTGTGCAAAAGTGAGCCATGTGGTTAGAACTAAGTGTGGGGTTCCCGCACAAAGGACTATACCTGGGAGAAGTCTGAGTATCCCGTGAGCTGCTAATGGACTTTGGCCTACCAGGGAGTCTCTTTTACCCTCTTGTTATTTTTAGTGTGTATGAGGACATTGCACAATTTTATGTGTGGGGTGAGGAGATTTTCTGGGTGATTTTCTATGCTATGTTAGCTTAGTTATAGTACTCGTTCTTAGTGTAGTAATTTTTTTTTGTTAAAAAAAACGAAAAAAAAAGAAAAGAAAAATCAGAAAATTAGGACTTTTCCTGATGATGGATTTTGCGGACAGCTTTCTTGAGGGATTAAGGTCCAATAAAAAAATCAAAAATATTTTATTTTTGTTTCTAGTTAGTTTTAGTTAGATAATAATCCCCCTTGGTTTTTCTTTGTGCATCGGTTCTTCTCCATGGGATGTAATTTGAACCGGGTAGTTTTTTTTTAGAGTAGATAGAATTTAGGGAATAAATGGAGGAAGAAAGATGAGATTCCTAGGCGCCTTGACTTGTTTGATAGTAACATATTTAGGCTTTGACATGTGTAGTATCTTCCCTATATTTTGATATTAGTCTTGATGCCTTTATATATTGGATAGCATGTTCTGTGGCGCCTATGTCTCATTTTCTTGACTTGTGTTCACTCTGTGCTTAATGCTTAATATCTTGTGGCTCCGTGAATACTTGCATTTTTTTGAGAGTCGGAATGAGACCGTCCTTAGTGAGTCATGTGCCATGTGTGGTGAGGTTTTTGTGTAGTCCATGTATTGTACTTGTGTCTAGAACTTGCCCGGTATGTGAGTTGAAGCGAAATTTAAGGTGATGCTCAGTTTGAAAAATGATATTAGGCTTTCTTTGATCTTTTGAGCTTATTGCTTATCACAAATAAACTTTATCCCTAGTTAACCTTTTTGAGCCTATAGACTTTTATTTGGCACCCACATTACAAGCATATACCCTTTTTGTTCTTAAATTGATATTGTTTTGATCCTTTTACCTCTTAAAGCACTTTAATTGTGAGATGAGCGCTAAAAGAAGTAAGAAAGAACTAAGTGTGGCGTGGCTTTTGAGTGAGACCAATAAAAGGAAGAAAGGTGCACCTGTTTTGTAAAGCACTTGTTTTGTAAAATAATACACCACTAGCAGAAATTGAAAAAAAAAAAGAATAATCTGAAGAAAAAAAAATAGAGATGAATACATTGTTGTCTTTTTCCTGCTATTGGGTATGAATTAATGTAGTGCTTAAAGAAGAAGGGAGCATTTCTGGGATGATATTGTTTGTGAAAGTGAAGTGGATTGAAGAATTTGCGCTTAAAGTTGATTATGTGGTGTGTTAAAGTGCTTAGGAGGGTTAGTCACTATTCCTAAATATATCCTACCTGTTCCTTAGCCCACATTACAACGATGAAAAAGTCCTAATTTATTTTAGATCGAGCGAGCCTACATTAGTAGAGATTTACATTAAGGGCAAGCCTATGGTACCAATTACATGCATGTGACTTCTTTTGTGAGGATGAGCAATATTAACCCTGTCAACCAATAAACTAGATAAATTAGTTAGTCAATTCAATTGAAGAATACAATAGGAACGTTAGATAGCCCATATCCCTAGATCGTTTTCATTACATTGATATCATAAAAATCTGCTCTTCCTCAGTTTAAAGTTCATTATTTATATTCTCTATTTAATTAGTTTAGAATCAATTACTTCTAGGTTTAATTCTTGTTTAGATAATCAGGATAGTCTAATTTAGTTAATGGTTAATCACAAGTCCTCGTGGGATCGACATCCGACTTTTAATCACTTTATTACTTGACGACTGTGTATACTTGCGTGTGCGTTTGGGAGCAACAAGTTGAGCCAGATAGGTATCACGCTGGGTGTGCACCTTTCTACCCGGCATGGTTACAAGACAACCTAGATAGGATAGTAAAGCCAGGAACCGGTTAGGGAAGCAGGATCATAGATGAAGATGCCGAGCCCCAAGTCAAATACAACAGATTACGCAAGAGGGCTCATGACTCCGAGAATAAGCATCGGGAAATACATGAGACAAATATGAGGCTGATCAAAGAATGGAAGGAAATGGCTATCACCTCCAACAGAAGGTTGGAATATCTGGAGCGAGGCTTGGTGGAGCTAGAAGGTAAAATAATAAAGAGGATCGACGATTGCCAGAATGCTGAAGGAAGCGAGGGAGGACATCTGGCTAGAGCATATCTGCTGCTGGGTCTGTGAGAGTTGGGGAACCTGGTTGGTGGAGTTAGAAAGATCGAGTCTGGGGAAGGTCCTTCTGGGACCAAGTAGGCTAGATTTATTTGCTTTCTTAAATGTAATAAGGCCAAGTGCCAGTAGTGACTTACCTTTATTATCTTAGTGTCGTTTTGGGATTCGTCTATTTTATATTAATGAAATCAGGCATTTATTGGCATCTAAGTTCTCCAAATCAACTTGTTGCTAGGCCTACCTCGGGCACAACGAGGCTCCCAAATTAGGACGCGAGTTTCATCCTTCCACAATATATGTTTAAATACTGCAAGTACTCTTTTCACAATTGTTACTGACTTGGCTACCTTTTGTTTTTCTTTCTTTCTTTTGATTATTCCCATTCCCCAAAGGTTGGTTCGTGCATACTGGCATCATCAGCTTATCACACAAGATCTAGGGGTCCTCCACCTTCTCCTCCTCCTAGTCAACCAAAAGGCAAGGGAAAAGCAAAAATGGAAGATTTGAACGGCACCAGAAAGGAAAACAACACACGGGTTAAACATGCAGAAACTTCTGATGGTCGGGGTACTCAGGCCCCAAATGATGCAGTTTCACGGCTCGAACAGAAAATACTGGAACTCCAGGGTGAGCTTGAGCATGTCTGGAATATGGCAAACCTATCCTTCTCACTCAGCGTCCCAGACATCAGTCATCCAAACACTCAGAACCCCACACCACCTCAAAACACACCCAACAAGCGCCTACAAAATCCTCCCGTACCTCACCATTATACAACTCCACCACAAAATCTAACTATCCCACCACAATACCAGCCAAACACCTACCATACTCTACAAAATACTCCACCAGTCATTCCTGAACCCCATAATTCCACCAATGATCACAACTATACTCAAACTCCAGGTCATTAAAACAACCCTATATATCTGGAGACCCTACCTCACTCCACTCAACCTATCTCCTATGCACTGGAATCTGTTGAGAAGGACATGCTCATTAAGAACCTGGCCGAGGAGCGCAAGAAGTTGACCAGCCAAGTTCAAGGCATAGAAGGAGGCAAGGGGATAGAAGGTCTGAACTATGAAGACCTATGTATACTGCCGGATGTAGAACTGCCAGAGGGTTACAAACCTCCCAAGTTCGAGATGTTTGACGGTACAGGTGATCCAGGGTTCATCTAAGGACCTATTGTGACAAGCTTGTCGGGGTCGGAAAGGATGAAAAGATTCGGATGAAGCTTTTTATGAGGAGTCTTACCGGAGATGCCTTGTCCTGGTACATCAGCCAGCATCCTAAGAAATGGTCCAACTAGGTGAGTATGGCGTCTGATTTCATGGACCGATTCGGGTTCAACACAGAGAATGCATCAGATATCTTCTACATTAAGAACGTCAAGAAGAAGCCCACCGAGAGTTTCTGCGAGTATGCTACTCGTTGGAGGTCAGAAGCGGCCAAAGTCAGGCCAGCACTGGACGAGGGACAGATGAACAAGTTCTTTGTCAGAGCACAGGATCCGCAACACTATGAAAGGTTGATGGTTATTGAAAACCATAAGTTCTCTGATATCATCAAACTTGGTGAAAGGGTCAAAGAAGGCATCAAGAGCGGGATGGTAACAAACTTTAAGGCATTGCAGACCACTAATAAAGCATTGCAGTCAGGGGGTATATCTAAGAAGAAGGACGTGGGAGCAGTAATGGTCGCCCAAGGACCCAAAACTCCATTCGTATATCGAACCTCCCCACTTGCATATCAAGCACCTCCACCCACCTATCAACCATCACCTCCACCCACATATTAACCGTCACCTCCACCTACATATCAACCCTCAACCCCTGGATATTCCCAACCAGCCACTGCCTATCACACATATAATTCCCAACCATCACATTTTCAGTCACCTCCAACTCGTCAAAACTACCCAAGACCGTGACCTAATTTTGACCGCAGACCACCCAAACAATACACTGCCATTGCTGAACCCATCGACCAGCTATATGAAAGGTTGAAGGCTGCTGGTTATGTCACTCCCATTCCTGCTATGGCCACGAAGAACTCATCCCAATGGGTTAACCCAAATAAGACTTGTGCATACCATTCGGACATGAAAGGGCACACCATCGACGAGTGCCGCACATTAAAGGACAAAATCTAGACTTTGATTGACAACAAGATCATCCAGGCGAAGGAGGCTATGCCTAATGTCCGCAATAACCCCCTCCCAGATCACAGGGGTGAAGGTGTCGATGTGATAGAAAAGGATGAAGAATGGGATCCGGAGTGATCAGTCGGACTTATCAAAGAGGGTGACGACCCCAAGAAGCCCGCAGTCAGACTTAATCCCATTACAGTGCAGATACAGCCACCAGTGGAGGTCGAGGCAACAGTATCAGTCCCATTTGAAGTTGAGGTAGCACCCCCTGCAGTTGCACCTATTCCATTTGAGGTAAAAGTAGCCACACCATTTGTAAGGCCCCGTGAAAATTTCCACTCAAAACCCGAAAGCTCGTAGTGCCAAGTTAGGTATATGTGTTAGAGACCATTTTTGCGGTCCATTTTGCAATTGCAGATTGTGCCGGGGCTCATATTTTCTAACTTTTAAAACCCGACCCCATCCCATTAAAAACACCCATTAGACCACTTTTATGTGATTTTTACTGCAAATAAAGTGAGAGAGGGAGCTCTAGAGGGAGAAACTAACTCTCAATCCTTGCCAAATCTTTGAAGACTCTCAAGCAAAATTTGTTAGGCTTTCACCTCAAGAGGTAAGAAACTTGAGCCCTAATCTCTGGTTTCGAAATTCACACTAGAATGAGTACTTAGCTTGGGGGTTCATGGGAATAAGAATGGATTTCTTGCATGCATATAAGATCATAGAGTATTGGGAGGTTGTGAACTAAAAAGAAAGCAATTGGGGTATAAAATGATAGAAATCTCTCACAAAAAGGACCTAAGATCACGATGCACCCTTAGTACTTGATAATATGCTCAAACGAGCTAGAATATTAATCTTGTTTCTAATTCTTGGTTCGATTTGTAATTCTTATACAATAGATTGAAGTGCTAAGATTCCCGAAATTTTGTAAGAATTCAGGAAAGCTTTATTGAGGTATGTATGGCTAAAACCCCGTCTTTTAGAAATTAAGCTCCGTTGGTATTTGTGTAAATACGGTAAGATTAAAGTTGAATTGTTGAATTAATTGTTGTTTCACATGAATTTGGGGTGGTAACCTTATATGCGTGAAACATGTGTCTCAATATGATCAATGTGCTATTCTTGATAACTTGAAAAGGTGCAAGGAATACGAATCATGTATTGAAATGCTTCGACCTTAAATTGAGATTGAAGCTGCACATGTTGTGACATCTATGAAGTCTTATCTATACTTACAGTTCAAATTGCTCTTGTGTGCACCTATTATCCTAAATTGCAAAGCTAACATTGAAATTAAGAATGATGTGAAATGTGCCCTAGTGCCAGAAATGATGTGATAGTTGTGGCCCCAAGTGCCTACGAAATGAAATATGTGACACAAAGATTGAAACGAGATGATTAATGAGAAGGGAACAACGCTTTGGTAAGGCGGCCTAGACGATCGGGCCGAGATCGGACTCCACTCAAGATAGCGGTGGTATTGTGAATGAATTCCGGAAAAAGGGAAAATGAGATTGTGATTGAAGTATATGTCTTAAATGAGGCAACCTAGCCGATCGGGTCGAAATCGGACTCTGCTCAAGATAGCTGTGGTATTGTGAACAATGATGAATAGTGTGAAATGCCCCAAACTAAAAGCTATGCAAAAATGATGTGAAAATTGTATGATTCTTTTATTTGATAATGTGGTGATCGTTTAAAGTTTTGAGTTATACTTGTTATTTCCTTATTCTTGTATGAAAGTTCTTTCTAACTAGATGGTGTTTAGTTATACATACTAGTACTATTCCATGGTACTAACGTCCATTTTGCCGGGGGCGCTACATTTTTAAATGAATGTAGGTGGCTCTATAGCGGATAGTGCCGATCGCGCGTAGCGGAGTGTCCTCCTCTCGAAGTCTTAGTGAGCCCCTTTTTCCTTCAAGGGGTTTCCCCTTTTTCCTTCAAGGGGTTATGTTGTACATCTTTTGTTGTAGACTTCCACTTTTGAGGTATAGCCGGGGCCTTGTTGTCGGCGTTTTCATAATTTGTCTTTTGTATCCATAGAGGCTCTATAGACGTTGTGTGGGTTACGTATGGGTGTTGGATGGGTCTATGAACTATGTTGTAACTCTAAACTCTTGCTTTCTTTAAAATTGTAACTGTATGGAAAACATGGAACCTAACTACGGTTTAAGGTTATGATATAAAATGAACTATCAACGTTGAATGTACAACCCCTCTTATTGTCTAATTAAACGGAAACCGGATCCCTTAATCACATTGAGTTTGGTGGAAAGTGTTTGATAAGGCTTGCTCAGTTGGGTTCACTCGATTGAGCGCCGGTGGCGCCTCCCGAGGTTAGAGCGTGACAAACTTGGTATCAGAGCCTAAGGTTTTAAAGTGTCCTAGGATGTCTCGGAGCCGTGTCTAGTAGAGTCCTTCTTATCGGTGTGAAGTCGACCACATCTATAAGTTGGAGGCTACTTGGGCATTAGGAATAACACCCTTCTTTGATATTCTGGATCGTGCGGCAATTTTTAAACTATTCCTCCTCTACCTAGTGCATTCTTTTAATTTTCAGTACATGGTACCTAAGAAGAAAGCCAGAATTGGCCAAGGAGCTAGTGCCACCCCAGGAGTGGCCGATGATACACTACTTGATACTGCAGGGGAGGATAATCGACCTGCTATCACCCTGCCCGATTCTTCTATTCCGGAGCAGACTACCTCAGTTCCTACATCTACGGGGGGTACCACTATCCCTCCCATTGATACTCCTATTCCGCCTCCAGCCCCAGCTTCCGGTTCTGGTATTTCTTATGGGGATCTTTGGGGAGCTATTCAGATGTTGACTCAGCTAGTGGCCTCTCAGACCCAAAGGTCAAATGCCACACCCAGTTCATCTAGCCAGCAAGGGGATTCCACCAATTCCAGGGTGAACAGATTTCTTCAGTTAGACCCTCCAGTGTTTACGGGTGCCAATCCAGAAGAGGACCCTCAGGATTTTATTGATGAGATGCACAAGACCCTCAGGGTTATGCGTGCAACTGAGACAGAGGGAGTAGAGTTAGCTGCCTACCATCTAAAAGAGGCGACCTATTCGTGGTTTGAGTTGTGGGAAGATTCCCGTGAGGAGGGGATCTCTCCGGCGAGGTGGAGCGAGTTTGCCGATGCATTTATAGATCACTTCCTGCCTGCCGAGACAAGGGCAGCCCGTACGGCAGAGTTTGAGAATCTGAAGCAAGGTAGTAGAAGTGTATGGGAGTACCACATGGAGTTTGCCCGCCTGTCCAAATATGCTATTCAGATGTTGCCTACAATGGAGGCTACGGTGCGCCGGTTTGTTCAAGGCCTTAATCCTTTGACTATTAATGAGGCTTCTACAGCTGCCTTGAATTCTAACATGAATTATGGGAAGATGGTAGCATGTGCTCAGGCCATAGAGAACCGCAAACTGAAGAATAGAATGGAGAGAGAGGGTAACAAAAAGACCCGATCTGCGGGCAATATGGGTGAGTCACTAGGTAAGGGGAAGATCAGCTTTCCAGGAAGGATCATCAGGGCCGTCCCAGTCTGTTGCACAATCTTCAGCCAGTGCACCGCCATCAGGGCCCAGCCAGCAGTAGCAATGGAGTCATTTCAGGCCCAGTCAGGGCGACAGGGGATCCCACTAGCGGGGTCGGTTAGGAGAGAGGTCCCAGTAGCAACAGAGGTCCCCGTGCCCCAGGTGCGGGAAAATGCACTCGGGGATTCGCTACATGGAGTTGCCCGTATGTTTTGGATGTGGGATGAGGGGTCATATTCAGAGGCATTGTCGTGTATCCCGCAAGGGAGCAGGTAGGGGCACAGCACAGCCAACCAGCCCAGCAGCTGCTACATCTTCAGCCCCCTCTCCAGCTCGAGGTACCCCAGCACCCGCGGGGCATGGTGCAGCTAGGGGTGGTGCTTAGAGTTCGGGAGGACCCAGCCGGTTCTATGCTATGAGTGGTCGCTAGACTGCAGAGGCTTCTCCAGATGTTGTTACGGGTATTCTGACTGTCCAATCTTATGATGTGTATGCACTTATTGACCCCGGTTCCACCTCCTATATTACCCCTTTTGTTGCTATGGAGTTTGGGATAGAACCGGATCAGCTTCATGAGCCATTTTCGGTGTCTACTCCGATTGGCGAGTCAATTATAGCTGCTCGAGTTTATAGAGGTTTTGTTGTCACGATACGTGGTAGGGATACCATGGCCGATCTTGCTAAATTGGGGATGGTCGATTTTGATGTAATAATGGGTATGGATTGGCTTTATTCGTGTTTTGCCAAGCTTGATTGTCGGACTAGAACTATGAGGCTTGAGTTTCCTAATGAGCCCGTTGTTGAATGGAAGGGGGATAATGTAGTGCCTAAAGGTCGGTTTATTTCTTACCTTAAGGCCGCAAAGATTATCAAGAAGGGGTGTATCTATCATTTAGTTCGGGTTACGGACATCGATTCCGAGGCACTTAGCCTTGAGTTCGTGCCAGTTGTGAATGAATTTCCGGATGTTTTTCCAGATGAGCTTCCTGGGATCCCACCAGACAGGGAGATTGATTTTGGAATCGATGTGACGCTAGGCACGCAGCCTATATCAATTCCACCTTACAGAATGGCACTGGCAGAACTGAGAGAGCTAAAGGAGCAATTGAAGGATTTGTTAGAAAAGGGTTTCATCCGGCCAAGTTGTCACCATGGGGCGCACCGGTTTTGTTTGTAAGGAAGAAAGATGGGTCGTTGCGGATGTGCATAGACTACCGGCAGCTTAACAATGTCACAATCAAAAATAAATACCCTCTACCTAGGATAGATGACTTGTTTGATCAATTGCAAGGTGCTATGTGTTTTTCAAAGATTGACTTGCGGTCTGGGTATCACCAATTGAAGATAAGGGAGCAGGATATTCCAAAAACAGCTTTCAGGACTCGGTATGGGCACTTTGAATTTATGGCAATGTCTTTTGGGCTAACAAATGCCCCGGCAGCTTTTATGGATCTTATGAATAGAGTCTTCAAGCCTTTTCTGGACTCCTATGTGATAATGTTCATTGACGATATTCTTGTGTATTCCCGGAGTCGAGAGGATCATGCTAACCATCTCAGGGTAGTTTTGCAGACTCTTCAGCAGCACCAATTGTATGCGAAATTTTCGAAATGTGAATTTTGGCTTGAATCTGTCGCGTTCTTGGGTCATGTCGTCTCCAGGGAAGGAATTATGGTTGATCCTCAAAAGATTGCAGCAGTGAAGAATTGGTCTAGACCTACCACTCCAACAGAGATTCGCAGTTTCTTGGGTTTGGCTGGGTACTACAGAAGGTTTGTGGAGGGATTTTCTACTCTTGCCTCTCCATTGACTAAATTAACCCAGAAAGCAGTTAAGTTCCAGTGGTCCGATGCTTGTGAAAGGAGCTTTCAAGAATTGAAATCAAGATTGACTACAGCACCGGTATTAACCTTGCCAAAGGGTACAGAGGGGTTTGTGGTATATTGCGATGCTTCAAGGATCGGGCTTGGGTGTGTGTTAATGCAACACGGCAAGGTTATAGCCTACACTTCTAGGCAACTCATGAATCATGAAAAGAATTATCCAACCCATGACCTAGAGCTTGCAGTAGTGGTGTTTGCGCTAAAGATTTGGCAACATTATCTATATAGGGTCCATGTGGATGTATTCACGGACCACAAGAGCCTTCAATATATTTTCAAGCAGAAGGAGTTGAATCTGAGACAAAGAAGATGGCTAGAGTTACTCAAGGACTATGACACTGATATTCTCTATCACCCAGGAAAGGCTATTGTTGTGGCAGATGCTCTTAGTCGAAAGTCCATGGGATGTTTGGCTCATTTGAAGGTGTATCAAAGGCCGTTGGCCCGGGAGGTTCATCAATTGTCTAGTTTGGGAGTTCGCCTTGCGGACTCTAATGATGGAGGGATAATTGTGCAGAATAGGGCTGAATCGTCGCTTGTGGTGGAGGTGAAAGAGAAGCAATTCAACGATCCATTATTAGCACAAATGAAAGAGAAGATTCATAAACACAAGACCACAGCTTTTTCCTTTGGCATGGATGATGGTACCCTACGGTACCAAGGCCGCCTATGTGTTCGGGATATTGACGGTCTTCGGGAAAGGATCATGGCGGAAGCTCACACTTCCAGGTATTCTGTGCACCCAGTTTATACAAAAATGTATCATGATATCAAGGAAGTTTATTCGTGGAATAACATTAAAAAGGAGGTGGCAGACTTTGTGGCAAGATTTCCGAACTGTCAACAAGTGAAGGCCGAACATCAAAGGCCCGGTGGATTGGCTCAAAGCATTGAAATTCCAATGTGGAAATGGGAAATGATCAACGTGGATTTTGTGGTAGGGTTATCGCGCACTCCGCGCAAGTTCGACTAAATTTGGGTGATCGTGGATTGACTCACGAAATCAGCGCACTTCTTGCCAGTCGAATCTACCGACACAGCGGAACATTATGCTCAGCTGTATATCAAGGAAATAGTCAGGTTGTATGGTACTCCAGTCTCAATCATTTCTGATCGAGGGGCTCAGTTCACAGCCAACTTTTGGAAGAAATTTCAGCAAGGTTTGGGCATGCAGGTAAATCTAGCACAACTTTTCACCCCCAGACCGACGGGCAAGCAGAGCGGACTATTCAGACGCTTGAGGACATGTTGCGTGCTTGTGCTCTTGATTTCAAAGGTAGCTGGGATGATCATTTGCTACTCATAGAGTTTGCTTACAACAATAACTTCCATGCTAGTATCCAGATGGCACCATTTGAGGCATTGTATGGTAGAAGATGTAGTTCTCCCATTGGGTGGTTCGAGGTTGGAGAAGCTGAATTGATAGGGCCGGACCTTGTGCACCACGCCATGGAGAAGGTCAAAATTGTTAAGGAAAGGTTAATGACTGCTCAGAGTCGCCAAAAGTCTTATTCAGACATTCGTCGCAGGGATTTGGAGTTCAAAGAAGATGATTGGGTATTCTTGAAGGTTTCCCCCATGAAGGGTATCATGAGGTTTGGGAAGAAAGGAAAATTGAGCCCCAGGTATGTCGGACCGTACAAAATCATTCAGCGGATTGGTCAGCTGGCATACAAGCTCGAGTTGCCACCCGAGATGTCATTGGTACACCCAGTCTTCTATGTGTCTATGTTGAAGAAAGTAGTGGGAGATCCGTCCACTATTGTGCCAGTTGAAACCATCGAGGTTAATGAAGAACTGGCAAATGAAGAAGTACCAGTTGCCATTCTTGACAGGCAGGTCCGAAAACTGAGAAATAAGGAAATTGCCTCCGTAAAAGTGTTATGGCGGAATCAGAGGTTGAGGAAGCCACTTGGAAAGCCGAGGAAGAAATGAGAAAGAAGTACCCACATTTGTTTGTATAGCCATGTAATAGCCTTTTATGCATTTGGTCTCTAGGAACTCCTATCTTTTGATACGATCTATGTAAAATTGTTCTGTCTTGGTTATATGTTACCTATGGGGCCATGGTTGGTGTTGCACAAGTTATGTCGTGTCTATGGAACATGTATATGTTGTTGGAATATGTTTCTGGTGCTCTCTGATAGGTGGATAGGCCTAGATACAAGGGAAACTCTGGCGAAATTTTTGGAAATTTAGGGAGTTAGCCAAATTTGGGGCTGTGGATATGTTTCATGTTGTGAAAAGCTGAGGTTGCATAAGAATTTCAAACAAGTGACCCTTGACCCTCATTCGAGGACGAATGATCTTAAGTGGGGGAGGATGTAAGGCCCCGTGAAAATTTCCACTCAAAACCAGAAAGCTCGTAGTGCCAAGTTAGGTATATGTGTTAGAGATTTGTAAAAAGCTCGCCGCGGTTCGGACCCTTTGGATTGATCTGTACATTAAAAAGTTAACGGATAATGTTTTCCAGAAAAGTGCATTTCTGCGGTCCACTATGCGATCGCACAATAGCTATGCGGACCGCATAGTCAGGCAGTGTGATGGTTAATTTGAGGTCAACTGTGCGGCCAATTATGCGATCTCATAATCACTATGCGGGCCGCATAGTCATCGCACAATCCCCTTAGAATTGTGTAAGGGGCGGTTCTGCGGTGCATTATGCGACCGCAAAAAAGGTATGCGGATCGGATTTCTGTCGCATACCCAGACAGTGTGTTCAGGTTTTGGAACCATTTTTGCGGTCCATTTTTGCGATTGCAGATTATGTCGGGGCTCCTATTTTCTAACTTTTAAAACCCGACCCCATCCCATTAAAAACACCCATTAGACCACTTTAATGTGATTTTTACTGCAAATAGAGTGAGAGAGGGAGCTCTAGAGGGAGAAACTAACTCTCAATCCATGCCAAATCTTTGAAGACTCTCAAGCAAAAATTGTTAGGCTTTCACCCCAAGAGGTAAGAAACTTGAGCCCTAATCTCCGGTTTCGAAATTCACACTAGAATGAGTACTTAGCTTGGGGGTTCATGGGAATAAGAATGAATTTCTTGCATGCATATAAGATCATAGAGTATTGGGAGGTTGTGAACTAAAAAGAAAGCAATTGGGGTATAAAATGATAGAAATCTCTCACAAAAAGGACCTAAGATCACAATGCACCCTTAGTGCTTGATAATATGCTCAAACGAGTTAGAATCTTAATCTTGTCTCTAATTCTTGGTTCGATTTGTAATTCTTATACAATAGATTGAAGTGCTAAGAGTCTCGAAACTTTGTAATAATTAAGGAAAGCTTTATTGAGGTATGTATGGATAAAACCCCGCCTTTTAGAAATTAAGCTCCGTTGGTGTTTGTGTAAATACGGTAACATTAAAGTTGAATTGTTGAATTAATTGTTGTTTCACATGAATTTGGGGTTGTAACCTTATATGCGTGAAAGATGTGTCTCAATATGATCAATGTGCTATTCTTGATAACTTGAAAAGGTGCAAGGAATACGAATCATGTATTGAAATGCTTAGACCTTAAATTGAGATTGAAGCTGCACATGTTGTGCCATCTATGAAGTCTTATCTATGCTTACACTTTAAATTGCTCTTGTGTCCACCTATTATCCTAATTTGCAAAGCTAACATTGAAATTAGGAATGATGTGAAATGTGCCCTAGTGCCAGAAATGATGTGATAGTTGTGGCCCCAAGTGCCTATGAAATGATATATGTGAAACAAAGATTGAAACGAGATGATTAATGAGAAGGGAACAACGCCTTGGTAAGGCAGCCTAGCCGATTGGGCCGAGATCGGACTCCGCTCAAGATAGTGGTGTTATTGTGAATGAATTTCGGAAAAATGGGAAAATGAGATTGTGATTGAAGTATATGTCTCAAGTGAGGCAACCTAGCCGATCGGGTCGAGATCGGACTCCGCTCAAGATAGCGGTGGTATTGTGAACAATGATGAATAGTGTGAAATGCCCCAAACTAAAAGCTATGGAAAAATGATGTGAAAATTGTATGATTCTTTTATTTGATAATGTGGTGATCGTTTAAAGTTTTGAGTTATACTTGTGATTTCCTTATTCTTGTATGGAAGTTCTTTCTAACTAGATGGTGTTTAGTTATACATACTAGTACTATCCATGGTACTAACATCCCTTTTGCAGGGGGCGGTACATTTTTAAATGAATGTAGGTGGCTCTATAGCGGACAGTGCCGATCACGCGTAGCGGAGTGTCCTCCTCTCGAAGTCTTGGTTAGCCCTTTTTTCCTTCAAGGGGTTATGTTGTACATCTTTTAATGTAGACTTCCGCTTTTGAGATATAGCCGGGGCCTTGTTGCCGGCGTTATCATAATTTGTCTTTTCTATCCATAGAAGCTCCCTAGACGTTGTGTGGGTTACGTATGGGTGTTGGATGGGTCTATGAACTATGTTGTAACTCTGAACTCCTGCTTTCTTTAAAATTGTAACTGTATGGAAAACATGGAACCTAACTACGGTTTAAGGTTATGATATAAAATGAACTATCAACGTTGAATGTACAACCCCTCTTATTGTCTAATTAAACGGAAACTAGATCCCTTAATCACATTGAGTTGGGTGGAAAGTGTATGATAAGGCTTGCTCAGTTGGGTTCACTCGATTGAGCGCCGGTCGCGCCTCCCGAGATTGGGGCGTGACAAACTTGGTATCAGAGCCTATGGTTTTAAAGTGTCCTAGGATGTCTCGGAGCCGTGTCTAGTAGAGTCCTTTTTATCGGTGAGAAGTCGACCACATCTATAAATTGGAGGCTACTTGGGCATTAGGAATAACACCCTTCTTTGATATTCTGGATCGTGCGGCAATTTTGAAACTATTCCTCCTCTACCTAGTGCATTCCTTCAATTTTCAGTACATGGCACCTGAGAAGAAAGCCAGAATTGGCCAAGGAGCCAGTGCCACCCCAGGAGTGGCCGATGATACACTACTTGATACTGTGGGGGAGGATAATCGCCCTGCTATCACCCTGCCGGATTCTTCTATTCCGGAGCAGACTACCTCAGTTCTTACATCTACGGGGGGTACCACTATCCCTCCCATTGATACTTATGTTCCGCCTCCAACCCCAGCTTCCGGTTCTGGTATTTCTGATGGGGATCTTTGGGGAGCTATTCAGATGTTGACTCAGCTAGTGGCCTCTCAGGACCAAAGGTTAAATGCCGCAGCCCGTACGACAGAGTTTGAGAATCTGAAGCAAGGTAGTAGAAGTGTATGGGAGTACCATGTACACCAATCAGACTATTCCGATGGTCGTGAATAGGAGAAAGCTAGGCGGAAAAACTTATCATCATATCGAGAGGGTCAATGCAATCGACAAAGATAAGTGGTGGGATAGCAATATAGCAAGCATGATGAACTGGAGAGGGTATGAGCCTGGCAAAGGTCTCGCCAAAAATCTTCAGGGCATTTCCAAGCCAATACAGCCGAAGCGTCATGGCACTACTTTTGGCCTGGGATACCGATACACTTGGCAAGAGTACGGAAAATGGCCACCACCGTGGCGTGGTCCGTACTATCCATTGGAGCAGCCTGTACCGCACTTGAGTCAGACCTTCCAACAAGCCAACATCATATGGGGATCAGAGGAGGAAGAAGCACTGGCAACCTTAAGGAACCTGTTCTTGGAGGATGACGACATGGACTATTGTGTAATTGTTGAGGAGGAGGAGCAGCAAGGCCCTACCATCCGGGCTGTGGAGGAAGGATCATTCCTCAAGAATTGGACTGTCAGACCATCCAGGGCCCGACGAGTCCCGGGGTAGCAAGGCTGAACAACATTGTTATGTTTATTTTCTAAGAAAAATGATTTCCCTTTTTGGCATTTTGTTTTAAATAATATTTCCAGTTTTCCGAAAACGTTGTTTAAATTATTGAAAATCTCTTTTATGCTTCAAGAATCAATATTTATTATTAACATTTTTCTCTCATATCTTTATCTATACAGCATTACCATTTCCTGTCTTGATGAACCAACAACTGTGACATGTAATCAGACGACGCAACAAAAGGATAGTGATTCAGAAGAAGAAGATGTCATACCCGAGGAAATTGTTAGAGAAGTAGAAGACTTTGAGAACAAGCCTAAGTCCAATCTGGACGAAACAGAAATAATCAACTTGGGAGAATCTGAAACTGTCAAGGAAACCCGCATCAGCATCCACTTGTCGCTATCAAAAAAAGAAGAGTACACACAGTTCTTGAAAGGTTATGAGGACATCTTTGCATGGTCATACGATGATATGACCGGGTTAAGTACATCCATTGTGGCTCACAAGTTGCCCACAAACCCAATGTGTCCACCAGTGAAGCAGAAACACAGGAAATTCAAGCCTGACGTGAGTCTGAAAATCAAGGAGGAGGTTACTAAGCAAATCAAGGCCAAGGTCCTCAGGGTGGTTGAATACCCAACATGGCTAGCCAACATAGTGCCAGTTCCAAAGAAGGATGGGAAGGTCAGGGTCTGTGTTGATTAGCGGGATCTCAATAGGGCCAACACAAAGGATGATTTCCTACTTCCAAACATACACATCCTAATCGACAATTGTGCCAAGCATGAACTCCAGTCGTTTGTGGATTGTTTTGCCCGTTACCATCAGAACTGGATGGACGAAGAGGATGCTGAGAAAACGGTTTTCATTACACCATGGGGAGTATACTGTTATAAGATGATGCCATTCGGTCTAAAGAATGCTGGGGCCACCTACATGAGGGCTATGACTACTATTTTTCATGACATAATTCATAAGGAGATCGAGGTATATGTGGACGACGTCATCATCGAATCCAAGAAAGCCACAGATCATATAGCCGATTTGAGTAAGTTTTTCGACAGACTGCGGAAATATAACCTGAAATTAAACCCCGCAAAATGTGCATTCGAGGTTCCTACCGGATAGTTACTTGGGTTCATTCTTAGCCACCGAGGGATAGAATTGGATCCGTCAAAAGTCAAAGCCATCCAAGAGCTACCACCGCCGAAGAGTAAGAAAGATGTAATGAGTTTTCTAGGATGGCTAAACTACATCACCCGGTTCATAGCCTAGTCCACAGTTATATGTGAGCCGATTTTCAAGATTTTGAAGAAAGATGCTACAACTAGTTGGACCGAAGATTGTCAAAAGGCTTTCAACAAGATCAAGGAGTACTTATCAATACCACTAGTCTTGGTCCCGCCAGAGCCAGGTAGACCCTTGCTACTATACCTTGCAGTGCTAGATGGAGCCTTCGGCTGCGTTCTGGGGCAGCACAACGAGACAGGTAGAAAGGAACAAGCTATCTGTTACCTGAGTAAGAAGTTCACTCCATATGAAGCGCGGTACTCTCTATTGGAACGTACCTGCTACGCTCTGACCTGGATAGCTCAGAAGCTGAGGCATTACTTATGTGGCTACACAACATACCTCATATCAAGGATGGATCCCTTGAAATATATCTCTCAGAAACCCATGCCCACTGGCAAGCTGGCTAAGTGGCAAATCCTGTTGAGCGAGTTCGACATTGTTTATGTGACTCAGAAAGCAGTCAAGGGATAGGCACAGGCAGATCATCTTGCTGAGAACCCTGTAGAAGGAGAATACGAACCCCTGAAAACGTATTTTCCCGATGAAGAGGTGCTATTCATAGGAGAAGATATTGCTGAGTCCTACGACGGTTTGAGAATGTTCTTTGACGGAGTGACAAATTTCAAGGGAGCCGGCATTGGAGCCGTTTTGGTATCGGAAACTGGCCAACATTATCTGGTATCTGCAGAACTCAAATTTCCCTGCACCAACAACATGGCAGAGTATGAAGCTTGCATACTACGGCTCAACATGGCCATCAACATAAATATTCAGGAGCTACTGGTAATCGGTGATTCGGATTTTCTTGTGCACCAGGTACAAGGAGAATGGGCCACCAAGAATTCTAAGATATTGCCATATCTGCAGGATGTGCAGAAATTGAGAAAGAGGTTCACGAAGATAGAGTTTCGGCATGTTCCTAGGATTCAGAACGAGTTTGCCGATGCATTGGCCACTTTGTCATCTATGATACGACATCCCAACAAGAACATCATCGATCCTATCCCAGTAAGGATCCATAGCCAGCCGGAGTATTATGCCCATGTTGAAGAAGAAACAAACGGGAAGCCTTGGTTTCATGATAAAAAAGAAGATTTGGCAAGTACATGCCGATATGATAAAAGTGTCGCCAAATGAGCTCAATGCAACAAGCTCACCTTGGCCATTCACCGCCTGGGGAATGGATGTCATTGGTCCAATCAGCCCATCGCCTCAAATGGGCATCGGTTCATCTTGGTAGCTATTTATTACTTCACCAAATGGGTCGAAGCAGCATCTTACAAGGCAGTAACTACGAAGGTCGTAGCAGATTTTGTCGGCGACCGGATTGTTTGGCGATTCGGAGTTCCAGAGTCAATCAACACTGACAATGTCTCCAATCTCAACAGTGATCTAATGAAGACCATGTGTGAGACTTTCAAAATTAAGCACAAGAATTCCAAAGCCTATAGACCTCAGATGAACGGAGTTGTAGAAGCCGCTAACAAGAATATCAAGAAGATACTGAGAAAGATGGTAGAAAATCACAAATAATGGCACGAGAAGCTGCCATTCGCTTTATTGGGATACCGTACCACAGTCCGCACATCAACCAGGGAAACTCCCTACTTACTGGTTTATGGTAATGAAGCTGTTATTCCTGCTGAAGTGGAGATTCCTTCTTTGAGAATCATACAAGAAGCTGAGCTCAACAACACAAAATGGATAAGGAGCCGTTATGAGCTAGCCCTCAAAAAAGGAAAAAGGATGAATGCAGTGTCTCATGGGCAACTCTATCAGAACAGAATGTCCAGAGCCTTCAACAAAAGAGTCAAGCCGAGACAGTTCACACCGGGGTAGCTGGTGTTGAAGAAGATCTTTACACATCAAGATGAAGCCAAAGGGAAATTCTCTCCCAACTGGCAAGGCCCTTACATGGTTCACAGATTATTGATAGGAGGAGCCCTCATACTTGCAGAAATGGACGGAGAAGTCTGGCCAAAACCGATCAACTCGGATGCAGTCAAACGATACTATGTGTAACTATTTAGGTTTTCACAAAATGATGTAAATTGAACTACGCTCGACCTGATTCCCGTTTAAGAAGGGATACATAGGCAGCCCTGTGGGTTCAGTCACAATTTAGTAAAAATCCTATTTTTTCCCACAATCAGAAACAGGGAAGAATTTTAAGGAGGACCCTCAAAATTCCGAAGCAATTTTAGCTGATCGCAGCATGTGCAGCAGTCAGACGTGTCCATATAACTGGGGTAGAATTTTGAGGAGGACCCTCAAAATTCTATAGCAAAAGAGGTTGCAATGTCTCGGATCGTGTCACAGTCACTGGTTCATCTAACCAATTTCTAAGATAATATATTTTTATTACGTCTTTGAAAACTATGCATGCTTGCTTGTAAAATGACTCTGTTTAGCCAACGCTACCCCTAATGATTTGAACAGGATATTTGGACCAAGCAAAGCAAGCCAAGCAAGCCGACAGAGGAACGAACCGAACTCCCCCTTTACAGAACTCACAATTTTTCTTTGGATGCAGGAGCGAAGAATATACATGCCTCCAAGTCACAATCTTCATAACAACCGTGATATTGTAATCTATTACCACCTAAGAAAACTCTGCTATCACCTGCTATTTATTCTATTTTTGCATGGGACTAAGCCCTGTCCCGAATCTTGCATGAGACAAAGCTATGTCTCCATCTACATGAGGCTAAGCCCTGCCTCTATATCTGCATAAGGCTAAGCTCTGTCTTCCATTCTCATGGGACTAAGCCCTGTCTCGAATCTTGCATGAGACTAAGCTCTGTCTCCATCTGCATGAGGCTAAGCCCTGCCTCTATTTTGCATAAGGCTAAGCACTGCCTTCCATTTGCATGGGACTAACCTGTCCCGAATCTTGCATAAGACTAAGCTCTATCTCCATCTGCATGAGGCTAAGCCCTGCCTCCATATTTGCATGAGGCTAAGCCCTGCCTCCATATTTGCATGAGGCTAAGCAACACCTTCCATTTGCATGGGACTAAGCCCTGTCCCGAATTTTGCATGAGACTAAGCTCTATCTCCATCTACTTGAGGCTAAGCCCTGCCTCCATTTTGCATAAGGCTAAGCATTGCCTTCCATTTGCGTGGGACTATGCCCTGTCCCGAATCTTGCATAAGACTAAGCTCTGTCTCCATCTGCATGAGGCTAAGCCCTGCCTCCATATCTCCATAAGGCTAAGCTCTGCCTTCCATTTGCATGGGACTAGTCCCTATCCCGAATCTTGCATGAGACTAAGCTCTGTCTCCATATGCATGAGGCTAAGTCCTGCCTCCATTTTACATAAGGCTAAGCACTGCCTTCCATTTGCATGGGACTCAGCCCTGTCCCAAATCTTGCGTGAGACTAAGATCTATCTCCATCTGCATGAGGCTAAGCTCTGCCTCCATATCTGCATAAGGCTAAGCTCTGCCTTTCATTCGCATGGGATTAAGCCCTGCCCCGCATCTTGCAAGAGGCTAAGCCCTGCCTCCATATCTGCTTGAGGCTAAGCCATGCCTCCATTTGCATATGGCTAAGCACTGCCTTCCATTTACATGGGACTAAGCCCTGTCTCGAATCTTGCATGAGACTAAGCTCCGTCTCCATCTGTATGAGGCTAAGCCCTGCCTCTATCTTGTATAAGGCTAAGCACTGCCTTCCATTTGCATAGGACTAAGCCCTGTCCCGAATCTTGCATAAGACTAAGCTATGTCTCCATCTGCATGAGGCTAAGCCCTGCCTCTATTTTGCATAAGGCTAAGCACTGTCTTCCATTTGCATGGGACTAAGCCCTATCCCGNACCGCTAACCCCAACACGGAGCAATCCTGCTCCAGTTCTTTACTAAATTATCTACAAATCTGACCGCTCACCATAACCATCTTTCCATCCATTCCAAAGTCTCGTGTTCGTTCTTATGATGACTTCATCGGTATATTGAATCCAGAACTACAGACGGCCCGATTCCTGTAAAACCGGGGGTATGTAGGCAGCTCAGGAACCAGGGTGCGGCCCAAATCTCTCAAACCATCTCGCTCGGACAACTTTTTCAGCCTTCCCGGGTAAAGAGGGGCAGTTGTTGATACCCAATTTTTCCCTATAATATTTTTCAAATGCATATATACCTTCAAAACTATGCATTAGCATCAATTGATATTTTTCCATAACTTCTACATTTCAAATTAATTTATCCCAGTATTTTATTTATATAAATAATTGCAAACTGCATCACAAAGGACTTTATAACAATTTCAAGGTTTAATTTTGCTATTTATATTCATATTGAGCTCAAATTATTTCGCAAATAGACACATCTACATTTTGGGTTACAATTGCAATAACTTGCAATTATAGCTACCAGAAAAATAGCTCATTGTATTTTTAATATTGAGTAATTATTTTAAAGCATTTCCATGCATGAATTTTTTTTTATAATCAGTTAATTATTTTATAAAATATATTTTATCAATTATTTGGGTATTTAACAATTAACCTTTTTTATTTCAGACCTAACCATTTTTACCAGCCTAAAACCCCCTTTAATATTAACCCAAAAAGCCAGCCCAAACCCCATAGGCCCAATTTGCATACCCGACAAAATAACCCCTCTTCAATCGTGGTCGTTGATCTTTTAGATCAACGGTCCATGTTCACCCTTACCTTAAATAACCCCTAACCTGCCCCAAACCCTTTTCATTCTCTCAAAACCCGCCGTCATCGTCTCCCCTCATCTCTCAACTCTCTCTCAACCTAATCCTAACCCTAATCACCGTCACCGGCGTAAAGCTCCCTCCTATGGTGCTTCTATGTCTTCTCCGACCACCCCTAGCCTCCTACACTCCATGGCTCTTCGACTTCATGAGTCCTTGAGAAGATCTCAAGGAACTCCAACTGGTTCTGGTTTGAAACTTTGTTTACCGTCCTGTCTTTGGCCATTTTTCGTTCGTAAGTAAGGATCTCTCCTTGTTTTATTACGAATCTATGGGTTCTTGACCTATTCTCCTCACCTCTGCTATTTTTCTGAAAACCCTAGTTCGATACTGTTGATTCTTCTCAGATCTTTATAGATCTGAGGTGATTCGAATGTTATTAAGTATTTTCCTTCAAAATATCTCTTGTTTTAAATGATTATTTTGACTTTTAATCACTCGTTCTAAGTTAGGGTTCATCTCAAACTTTCTTCAACGATTTTTCTAAGTTCTCAGTGTTTAGTTAATTGTTTCTTCATCATCTTAACTGATTTTCGCATAAATGTTCAAACCCTAGTTGATTTTGAGCGATATACTAGTTTCTTCGATTTTATTTCGATACCTTGTTAATAGAGTGATACCAGTCGTATTAGTTTACTCCTTTTTTAGGGCTTAAATGTTTTCCTTGTTAAAATCCAGTATTTCTTTGGGATTTTTCCCTAATTAATATCTATTTATGGTTCGAACCTGTTTTTCTTGCTGAATTCTGTATTTCTGTGAAGCTTTACTTATTTAATTTCTATTTATGGATTCTGAGTAATTCTTTCCCAAAAATCAGTATTCTTTTGAAGGTTTTACTAATTATTTCCTATTATTTTGCCCTGTTAAAATCTGTGTGTACAGATCTTATTTGTTCCCTTATTTGTGACTTTAACTGATCATACTTGCCTTAATAAGTTATCTGTATGGTTTTGGAATTCTTACTGATTCCCTATTTGGTATGATTTGGATTCCTTACCCTAATTAACCCTTTTTGCTGTGATCGTTAAGTGATTACCCCTAATTAAGGGATCTATTCCGGGCTTCCTTACATGAATTGATTATGTGATTATTTGATTTCCCCCTAATTGACTGACTTCTGTTTCTTTTTACCTTATTTGGTCTACCCCTTAAGTGCTATATATGAACTCTTGTTCTACCTCTCAAGAACACGGACAGTAGTTCAAAAATCCACACACACACTCAAACTTTCTCTCATCTCTCTTTCTGCTACTTGTGCTCATTGCTCGTCTGGCCGGCTGAAAGCCAAGGCTAGACTTTGGAACTCTACCTGCTTTACTTTCTGCACTTTGCTTTCTTAACTGGAATGTTCTTATTTCAGTATCATTCTAAAATTCAAATCTATGTGCTCCACAGTTGTTGAATCCATGCCTATTTCCGCACTAGTTTAATTGATTATGTACTTAGTTGTTCTTCCTGTTTACTGCTTTGATCAATATGCTTAAGTTTTATCCCCCCCCCCCCCTCTTGTTCAGTGTTTATTCTACATGTCTATGTTTCAATCTTCTTGTTTGCTATTTTAGCCAGCATGTTTACTTGAGCTCTTGTCTGTTTCCTTCAACTAGCATGCTCATTTTAAGTAGATCAGGCTCCTAATTTATCTGATTAACCACAATTGGTATGACTAATTATGTGTGGTAGACCCTTGTCCTCAATATGGATATTCCTGCATTTTTTCTCTGTGCTCTAATGTCTATTATCACTTTAGCTTTAAGTATAATTTCCTCTTTAATACTCTGAATCAGTAGTTTGTATTCTAATGCTATGAATTTGGTCACTGATTGTGAATCAATCCCTGCTTGTTCTGTGTACTTGTTGATCAATATGCTTCCCCTCTTATCCATGTTCATGTGTTTCTGATTTAAGCTCCCTATGTTCCCAACCCTCTAATCCCTGTTTGTAAACTTGCTTGTCTTCACTTAGAATTAAGTAATGAATGGCTTTGATTCTGGGCACTCTAAGTTTTTGTGATTGTGTGGTTGTTTATTGAATCTTTGTTCTTCTCAGAATTGCTTCCAAAACTGTTTTCACTCTTAAATTTTTTTTTTCTTAAAGTTGTTTCCATTCTAGAAATACCTTTTCCCTCCTAAAATTTTTATCTCTATACTGTTTTTACTAAGTTCTTCCAACTATGTTAAGCACTCTCACCTCTACTCTTAGATTATTTAAGTTCTGCTCCTCCAGTGTATGTACTGCCTAGGAATCCATGAGATTCCTCCGAACTCTGGCACACTGGGGCTGGCCCTTCCACACTGCACATAACTACTTCTCTATTTATAATGATCTTGGTGTGAGCATTGCCCTGGGTCCTTGAGGCCCTTAGGAACATTGACGCACCAGGATACCTCATTAGATACTATCGACTATGGCATCTTGGATTGTTTTTAAGGCCTGGTACTTCCAGGTTCCCTTTGGGCCTATTTCAGGCTCCCTATAGCATAACTTATATTTATTATGTAATTTATTTATTTATGGTCTGCAATGATAATCTTTGTAAACAGATATTGGGAAAATTAGTAAATGGGAGGGATTCTTATATGATTTTTGTGGGGAACCGGGTAGAAATCATGCCTTTAGGACAATATTATGTTTACTTGCATTAGAAATGATGCTTTAGGTTTATGCTATGTTTACCTGCATTAGAAACCATACTTTTAGGATCACTTGGCATACTGGACAACATGTTATAGGCACACTACCTCATTTGTTACGAAATTCTATTTCTGCATAATCATGATCATCTAGAAATCTCGTTATTAAGTTACTGCTATAATTCCGCCTAATAAAAACGTCCATTCTTTCTGTGCATTAGAGATCTTGCCTTAAGACTGTATTTGTATTCGCTTTAAACCATGTCTACATCACCTAAATCAATAACTATCTTGTCTATAAAAATGTTTAAAACAATCCCAACACTTAGATGTCATAGAGATAATTGCGTATAAAGCAGTTCTATAATGTAATGTTCAGCACCTAGACCAACGTGCCTATAGGACTTAATAAATTCAAATTGTTTTAAACTGATTCCCAGAATTCTGATTGCATTTAGACAACATGTTTATTGGGTATTACAGATCCACGCCTAGGCAAGCCTATAGGTAATCGAGGTCTAATAAAAACTGTGAAACTATGCTTTGCTTATTTATGACTGCCCAAATTCAACACGATCTAAAATCAGTAGGCAAACTGATTAGGTCTCTATCACTTCGCCTTAACACAATGCTACATATTCTCTGCTTGTCATGCTCACCTAGATATCCTGTTCTAGGACCTTTCTGAAATATCTGAAATCTGTTGTTTAAGACGTGCTAATTGTCTGATTATTGTGGAGGTAAACATGAGCCCCCCTTAATTATCCTCTTACTTGACAGTCTTGTTTGTTATTTGTTTTCGCTTAGATTTTCTCTTTTAAACGCCTTAGGAGAGTCTAGAACTGCCTAAAATTAGAGGTCCTAAACACCTCCGGGACCACAAAGAAGGGACGGGTAATGCACGCATAGAGTTCATCTAATTAAAACCGCTTATATAACCGCTAAGGGGAGGGTAATTGGGTAGTAAAAGGATATGACGACCTGTGCGCTAATACCACGTGTAGCCCCTCTAGTTGAGGAAGGATTACCGGGTATTGTACAGACGTGATCCTATAGGCTAACAAACCTATGACTTCCCTCATCTTATTTACATATGTGTGCTTAGACTGCTTATCTGTTGAATTTCCTTTATTTACATATGTGTGCTTAGACTGCTTATCTGTTAAATTTCCTTTATCTTATATGCGTGCTTAGACTGCCTATCTGTAAAATGACTAATTCACAAAATGAGTTTGGCCGGGACCCACCGTTGTAGACCTCGAGGGGTGCCTAACACCTTCCCCTCAAGGTAATTTCAAGCCTTTACCCTATCTCTGGTAACACAAACCGATTTTATGAGTTACTTGCAATAGGTGCGCTAACGCACCTTAAATCCGTTAGGTGGCGACTCTTCAACTTTTGTAGACCTTTCGCAAAAGGAAACGAGTTGTCCCAAATGAATGTCGAAATCCTGACTTCCGCTGCAAATATAGAAAAAAAGAGGGCGCGACACTCGCCTCACACTCATCCGACCACATGAAAGGAGCACCCTTTTGGGTCAATTTGGTCAGGGTGATGCAAGAGATGAAAATCCCTGAACGAACCGACTGTACTAACCCGCCAAACCAAGAAAGCTACAAATCTCAATGGCTGAGGACGGTCTGGGCCAACTCTGGACCGCCTCTATCTTCTTCGGATCAACCGAATACCCTCACTGAACACCACGTGCCCCAAGAGCGCCACTGAACTGAGCCAAAACTCATACTTGGAGAACTTTGCATAAAGCCTCTCTTCCCTCAACCGCTGCAATACAATTCTTAAATGCTTAGCGTGCTCCTCCTGGCTACGCGAGTACACCAGGATATCCTCAATGCATACAATAACAAAAGAGTCGAGATAAGGCGGAAACACGTTGTTCATCAAATGCATGAACGTTGCTGGGCATTGGTCAGCCCGAAAGACATCACAAGGAACTTTATAATGACCATATCGGGTCCTGAAAGCCGTCTTGAGAATGCCCGAGTCCCTAATCTTCAATTGGTGATACCCTGACCTGAGATCAATCTTAGAGAACACTCTCGCTCCCTGAATCTGGTCAAATAAATCTTCAATACGAGGCATAGGATATTTATTCTTGATTGTGACTTTGTTCAACTGCCTATAAACAATGCACATCCTTATAGTGCCATCCTTCATCTTCACAAATAGGACAGGTGCACCCCAAAATGACACACTAGGCCGAATAAACCCCTTATCAAGGAGTTCCTGAAGCTGCTCCTTCAATTCCCTTAACTTCGCTGGTGCTATACGATATGGTGGAATAGAGATGGGCTAAGTGCCCGGCACCAAATCAATACCGAAGTCAATATCCCTGTGCGGCGGCATACACGACAGGTCTGCAGGAAACACATCCGGAAAATTCCCACCACTGGAACTGAATCACTAGTAGGAGTCTCTACACTGACATCCCTCACAAAAGCCAAGTAGGATAGACAACCCTTCCCAATCATCCGCTGGGCCTTCAAGTATGAAATCACCCTGCTGGGAACATAATATGATGAACCTCGCCACTCAATCTGTGGCACCCCCGGCATAGCCAACGTCACCGTCTTAGCGTGACAGTTCAGAATAGCATGACAAGGAGACAACCAATCCGTTCCCAATATCACATCAAAATCGACCATACTAAGCAGCAAAAGGTCTACTCGGGTCTCCAAACCCCCAATAGTCACCACACATGACCGATATACGCAGTCCACAATAATAGTATCACCCACCGGAGTAGATACGCTAAAAGATGAAACCAGAGGCTCGCGGGGCATATCCAAATAATGAGCAAAATATGACGAAACATATGGAAAAGTGGAACCAGGACCAAATAATACAGAGGCATCCCTATGGCAAACTAAGACAATACATGTGATCACAACATCTGAAGCAATAACATCTGGTCTGGCTGGGAGTGCATCGAAACGGGCCTGACCACCACCGGATCGACCTCCCCCTCTAGGGCGACCCCTAGCTGAATGACCTCCATTCGAGCTGGCTGGGCGGGTGGGGAAGTAACCGGTGCTGATATTGTCGGCCTAGAACTCTGCTGCGGAGTCCCACTCAATAACCCGGGGCAATCTCTCTTGATATAACCAAGATCCCCACACTCAAAATAGCCCTCCTCTGAAGGAACTACTGCTCCTTATGCCCGATGGAACTAACAGTAGAAATCTGAGCAGACGAGGCATGATGAGAGCTCTGTGCGGGAAGGGCACTGAAAGATGAGTGGCCCTGATGTGAACTGTGTGAACCATGGCCCGATGATGCCCCACGGTGAACTGGGCAAGCTGGCTGAGCATATCTGAATAGACGGCCTCTGCCGTGTTGAAACTCACCCCCATGAGGAGCACCGCCAAAACTACCAGATCCCTAAGGCCTTTTGGCCTCCCTCCCAACTCGCTCCTAGCGGCGAACCGACTCTATCTCTCGAGCGATGTCAACAACCTCCTCAAAAGAAGCACCAGACACCTCTCTCTAGTCATAAGAATCCGTAGTTGATACGAGAGGCCATCAACGAACCTCCTGATCCTCTCCTTGTCCGTGGGAACCAACCAGATATCATGACGGGCTAACTTAGAGAACCTCATCTCGTACTGTATCACAGTCATATCATCCTGACGCAACTGCTCGAACTATCTGCAGCTCCTCTCTGCGGGACTGCGGCACATACTTCTCCAGAAAGAGAACAGAGAACTACTGTCAGGTGAGGAGCGCTGCACCAACAGGCCTACGCCTCTCATAAGCCTCCCACAAAGTAAAGGCAGCTCCAGAGAACTGAAAGGTAGTGAACAAGACCCCACTGGTCTCTAGAATACCCGTTGTACGAAGAATCCTCTTACACTTGTCCAAGAAACCCTAGCATCCTCTCCCTCACTGAAAGTCGGAGGCTAAAGTCTACCAAGCCTCTCCAATCTACGCTGCTCGTCATCAGGCATGACTGGTACCGCATAATCCTGAGCAGGTGCAACCGGCTCGGCTGGTGGTGCCTCCGATGTCTGTAATCCCTGAACAACCTGCTCGGGTGTACGAATGGCGGGAGTAGAAACAGCAACCGCCTGAGCAAGACCGGTGCACACGGTCAAGATCTGAGCTAAGGTCTCCTGAATACATGGGATAACAATAGGCACAGCTGGTGCCTGGGCTGGTTCCGCTAGAGCATCCACAACTGGGACCTGATCATGATCTAGGGCGGCTGGTGGATCTGTAGATGCTGCCCTAGCTACTGTGCGGGCTACACCCCTGCCCCTACCACGGCCTCAATCGCGACCTCAGCCTCTCGCGACCCCAACTAGTGGTACTGGTGGCCGTCCGTCCTAATCGGTAGCACATGTCCTCACCATCTATGATAGAATAGAACAACAGAAGTTTAGTTACCAGAATCAACAGATTCGCACGACAAGAATTCAAGAATGTGATATTTTCCTAAAGGTTCTGCAACCTCTTGAAGATAAGTACAGACATCTCCGTACCAATCCGCAAGACTCTACTAAACCTACTCTTGACTTGTGAGATCTATGTAACCTAGGCTCTGATACCAACTTATCACGACCCAAAACTAACCCCGTCGTGATGGCGCCTATCGTGGAACTAGGCAAGCCGACACATTTCCAAACAAAACGTTATTTCAAATTTTTGAAATAATCTCTAGGATATTTAACATAAAACCTTCATAAGAAGTTCCAAAACAAACAAAAAATATGGAGAAAAGAAGCCCGACATCGGGGTGTCACTAGTCATGAGCATCTACTACAATCTGTCTGACAATATCGAGACTAACATAGTCCGAAAAACAACTAAGTACAACTAAAGGAAGATAAGAGGGAGAAGAACAGGGCTGCGATCGCCAGGCAGCTACCTTGCTATCTCAGAGATAATTAGCAACTGGAATAATCAACAGCCGCTACCATGCCCAGATACGTCTGGATCTGCACACAAGGTGCAGAGGGGTAACGTGAGTACTTCCAACTCAGTCAGTAACAAAAAGGAATAAGGAACTGAGAAGCAGTGATGAGCTATGCAAATACAATGTATTTGAGTAAACTTAATCAAGAATAGGCATGCTTTCAAATTTAGCAGTTAAGTCAAATCAGTCGTGCTGAATTACCAGATAACAAGCCCTTCAGAGAATTACATATCAAGTACAGGAAACAGTTAAGTGCAACAATAATAAGCGAGTAAAGTCTCTCAAGACACAGTCACTCAACTCATCTCAATAGCTCAATCACTCAGCTCTCAGCCCTCAATAGTCACACTCATAGGTACATGCGCTTACTAGGGGTGTGCAGACTCCGGAGGGGCTCCTTCAGCCAAGCGCTATAATCCGCACGGACAACTCACATGCTGCACGAACAACTCACGTGCTATAGTATCAGTATGTGAATCCACACGGACGACTCATGTGCTCCACGGAAAACTCATGTGCTATAGACTTAATATTGAATCTGCACGGAGAACTCACGTGCTATAGTCTCAATAAACTCACAATTAGGCCCTCAGCCTCACTCAGTCATCAATCTCTCCAGTAAGAGACAGAGGTATAATAATCAAGACAAGCTATGACTGAGTGCAAAACAACAATTAGCAGCTAATGTAGCAAGTACATGACCTCGCAGGTATCAACAGTGATCACATAAGGCCTAAACATGATTTCTCACATGAAGTACAATCAATTTCCATGAAAATAGAAGGAACGTGTGTTAAATAGTAGGCCAATTGATTCCACAGTCTCACGGGACGGACCAAGTCACAATCCCAACGGTGCACGCCCACACGCCCGTCACCTTGCATGTGCGTCACCTCCAAAATAGTCATACAACACGGTGTCCGGGGTGTCATACCCTCAAGACCAGATTAATAACCGTTACTTACCTCAAGCCAATCAAATCTCTACTCCGCGATGCTCTTGCCACTCGACTCGGCCTCCAATCGCTCCGAATCTATTCACAACCAGAACAATACCATCAATATGCACTAATGGAATTAATTCCACAAGAAAAACTATCACATTAAACACAAATCCCGAAATCCGCTCAAACCGGGCCCCCGGGCCCACGTCTTGGAATCCGACAAAAGTCACAAAACTAGAAAGCCCATTCACTCACGAGTCTACCCATACCAAATTCATCAAAATCCAACATCAAATGGTCCCTCAAATCCTCAATTCAAACTCTCCAAATCCCAAGCCCTAACCCGTCATTTTCACCCCTAATTTCCACAAATTAAATGATTATACAACGGAAAATCATCATAAACACGAGTATTAGGTCTCAAGAAACTTACCTCACTGAAACCCCTTGAATCTCCATTAAAAATTATCCCAAAAGCTCCAAAACCCGTCTTCAAAAATGGTGGAAATGGGCAAAATTCGTGAAGTCTCCAATTTATAGGTTCTGCCCAGCAAAACCGCATCTGTGGTCCCATTTCCATATCTACGGGACCGCTTCTACGAAAACCTCTCCGTTTCTGCGAAAGTTCATTAAAAGACCACTTTCACTTCTGTGATTGCCTGACCGCATCCGCGGTCATCGCAGATGCGGGGACCAAGCCGCACATGCGATCCCAACTGCGCACCTGCATCTCACACCCGCTTGTGCGGACCTCGCACCTGCAATTCCCACTCTACAGGTGCGGTTAAGACAGAATTAGTAGCTTCAGCTGCATTACCAAATTTCAAAACTCTCCGCTAACCATCCGAAATCATCCCGAGGCCCTCAGGGACCTCAACCAAAAATACCAACAAGTCACATAACAACATACGAACTTAGTCGAACCTTCATAACACTCAAAACAACATCAAAACACCAAATCACCCTAGGATTCAAGCCTAAGAACCTCTAAACTTCTGAATACCGCAAACGATGCCGAAACCTACCAAACCTCATCCGAATGACCTGAAATTTTGCACACACATCACAGATGGCACTATGAACCTACTCCAACTTCCAGAATTCGATTCCGACCCTGATATCAAGATTTCCACTGTCGATCGAAAATCACCAAATTTTAATTTTGCCAATTCAAGCCTAATTCTACCACGGACCTCCAAATCACATTCCGGACGTGCCCCTAAGTCCAAAATCACCTAACGGAGCTAGCGGAACCATAAAAATTCAAATCTGAGGTCGTTTACTCAAAAGTCAACATCCTGTCAACTTTCCCAACTTAAACCTTCTAAAAAGAGACTAAGCGTCTCAAATCACTCCAAAACCACTCCGAACCCGAACCAACTAACGTGATATGATCAATTATAGCTGGAGAACATAAAAGGAAGCAGAAATGGGGAAAACAGGGCTATAACTCACGAAACGACCAGCCGGGTCGCACAAAAATACTGCTAAAATGAAAGAAACAGGTAGAAACTCATAAACGCCTATCAAATGAACAATTCGTGGAGTTCTCACCCGACCAGAACCCTTGCCAAGTTCTGAGCTGACTAATGATATTCTTCTTCCAAACATACCTTACCAAACTCGATTACACTACTTCCAAGTCCAATAACCTTATCTCACCCAGTACAAATTACTCGACTGAGAGGCAAACGATATGCCACCTAGAACCACATACGACGTAATCCGTGCACCAAACAAGCAACGACTCAAATGTAACCAATAATGGAAAGAGAACCAAATATGAGAACTATTCGACGAGGTTAATAGATACAACCACATAAGCACTGTGCTATGATTCCATCCCACGAGGTAGAAGAAGACACATGAATAAGCGCAATGAATCGTATCCAAACATAACTCCATTGCGGCATGCAACCCAATCCAACGTCATAGCAATCCACATGGGAATACTTATTGCTACAATATCCTCTTACTTACTAAACACATGTATATGAACAACAAGCATGCAAAGTACATGAACATAGCCATGAGTAGACGGATAGCATGTTGCGCTACAAATTAAGCAAGCACAACTATGGTGCATAAGCAAATCAACATCTCAAGAGCCATCTTACTCATATATCGCCACAAGACCTAAACAGGACTACAACATGCATGTGAATAATCAAGTAGCCTTATAACCCATCATAGAATAAGAGAGTAACACATGAAACAGATCAAGGCATAAATAATATCCATTCTTCCCGATGACATACCCACAGCAAATGCTACATAAGAGTAAGCAAATCTAATCCGGTGTAGAATACATATTCAAATTAGGTCTACCAATAAGCCCCCAAACCATTTCAAACCATTCTAAAATAGGTAAATAGCCTTCCAAAGGTCCAAAGTGACCCTATGCATGATACATACAATCAGTTTTTTTACAGCTCAACACACTTTCACAATCCGTAACCAAAGGAATGTTTGCCTCTAAGAAAACCCAATTTCTAAACCCCAAGAGTACAAGAGTCTCCATACATAATCTATAACTCTCGCTCTTAAATGACAATAACGTCATGCATACACAATAACCTCATGAGAAATACATCCATAAATCCTCCGTGTCGAGTAGCAAAGCTAAACATCAACTTTTACCAACCATGCAATCTCTGTAGTACTAGTCAAGCATCCGCAAATCGATACACAGTGAATATTCGACAACACACACCCTTCTCAAGCGACGCAAGATAGTTCTAGCATTCTGGTAGATATCTGAAATCTCTCATGCTGTCAAGAACTCATGACCTTCCTTTTGAAACTAAACTGCAACCTTGTACACTCAATCCTAATCTCACATAGCTCACTGCATCTATCATGCTATAATATGAAATGTGAGAACCCCATTATCAACTCTGAATCACAAGTAGGATGGTCTTCCTAATAAACACTCCATCGACCAAAACCTTCCGCTTAACTCAATTTAGGGGAGAATCATAACATGTAAAGAACATTCCATACCCGTAGAAGACATCAGCCTCAACTTGTGGTCAACACCAACATGAACTCTTCGAAACCCTTTTGCGCATAACAAAGCCATAATAACTAAATCCCTCTACATCAACCAAACCTCGCTGGCTGCTAAACCCAAAAGTACTTCTAACCGATTGTTCACCCCAAGAGACCTTCAAATCTGATGTTTTTCCTTTCATCTCTCTGATACTGCAATGTAAGGTGAATTTAGGCCTCTGATTCCTCGACAACAATCTTATTTGGTTGCTAATATACCATCATAGTCCCAGGACTAGTATCATAATCGGACCACCTATTCCGATCAAGGCCAAACTTCCTAGGGATAGAGCTCACGGTATAAAGAGGATTCTAGTAAGGTGAATCCTTCGATGCTATATTGTGGCCGATGTGGTAAGAATCATTTTGGGACATGTCGCCAAGCTTTAGATTTATGTTATTCATGTGGGCAAACCGGCCATATCATGCGGTTTTGTCCAATGAGAAATGGGAGTAATATGATGCCGCTAACGGGATCAGTAGCAATTTCTTCATCATTAGTGCACCCTTATGAGCATGCATGCAACCATCAGTTCGAAGAGGTAGAGGTAGAGGTGGAACATCTAGCTCGGATGGACAATAGAATCGCATCTATGCATTATCAGGATGACAGAATCTAGAGACATCACTTAATATGGTCACAGGTGTACTATACACATTCTCTATTAATGTTTATGCTTTGATAGATTCAGGTTCTACCTTATCGTATATTACCCCATTTGTTGCTGGTAAATGTGGTAAAGAACCTGAATTGTTCCGTCAGCCATTTGATGAGTCTATGCCTGTAGGTGAGTCAGTGATGGTGAGGCGAGTATATCGAAGTTGCAATGTAATGATTTATGATCATCATACTCTAGCTAAATTGAATGAATTAAAAAGGTAGAAGTTGATGTTATTATGGGACTGGACTGGATGTCTTCTTGTTGGAAGAAAGTCGTTCGCTTTAACTTTCCAGTAAAGTCCGTTATTGAATGGAAGGGTTATGTTGTAGCACCTAAGGGGAGGTTTATTTCTTACATTAAGGCTCAAAGAATGATCTCAAAAGGATGTATCTATCATTTAGTGTGAGTGGAAGACACAGAGACAAAGCCTTCAGACCTTTGGTCGCTTCCAGGTTTTAATAAATTTCCCGATGTATTTCCTGATGAGCTCCCGGGTATCCCTCCCGAGAGGGAGATCAAGTTTTCTATGGACATGTTTCCCGATATGCAACCGATATCTATTCCTCTGTATTGAATGGCTCTTGTCGAGTTTAAATAATTGAAAGATCTTATAGATAAGGGCTTCATCCGACCTAGCACTTCCCAATGGCGTGCCCAAGTGTTATTAGTTCGTAACAAAGATAGTTCATTAAAGATGTGTATTGATTACCGACCGCTAAATAAGGTGACATTAAGAACAAGTATTCGCTTCCTAGGATTGATGACCTATTTGATCAATTGCAAGGCGCTAAGTATTTTTAGAAGATCGATCTCAGATTTGGGTATCACCAGCTGAGAGTCAAGGACGATGATATCTGAAGACAGTCTTTCGAACCCGATATGGCCACTACGAGTTCCTTGTCATGTCTTTTGGCCTGACTAATGCACCGACAGCTTTTATGGATCTGATGAATCTGGTGTTCAAACAATTTATGGATATATTTGTGACCGTGTTCATCGATGATATTTTGGTATATTCTCGATTAGAAGTTGAGCACAAAGGTCATTTGCAAATGATTTTACACGCGCTTCGAGGTCATGAGTTGTACACTAGGTTTTCCAAATGCAAGTTCTGGTTGAACTCAGTAGCTTTTCTTGGGCATATAGTATCGGATGAGGGCATTAAAGTTGATAGTCAAAAGATCGAAGAAGTTATAGATTGGCCAAGGCTCACAACTCCTACGGAGGTATGTAGCTTCTTGGGCTTAGCTGGTAACTACCGAAGGTTTGTGAAAAATTTCGCATCTGCTGCTACTCCATTAACGAAGTTGACACATAAGGCAGTTAAATTCCAGTGGAACGATGGTTATGAAAGGAGTTTCCAAGAGTTAAAGAATATACTAACATTAGCACCTGTTCCAGACCTTCTTGAAGGATCAGAGGGTTATGTTATATATTTTGATGCTTCTAGAGTGGGATTGGGAAGTGTTCTAATGCAACATGGTAGGTTGTTGCCTATGCTTCAAGGCAACTAAGAAAACACAAGAAAATTACCCGACTCATGACCTTGAGTTAGCGGCTGTTATTTTCGCTAAAAAAATATGGCGTCATTATTTGTATGGTGTTCATGTTGACATATTTACAGACCACAAGAGCTTGAAATACATATCAAGGAAAAAGAATTAAATTTTAGAGAGCGTAGGTGGCTTGAATTGATAAAAAATTACGTTGTTGATAATCTATATCACTCCGGGAAGGCAATTACTGTGGCGGATGCGTTAAGTCATAAATTAATGGGTAGTTTAAGGCATGTAGAGACTATTGGAATGGAGATGAATAAGGATCTATATGGTTTATCCAATTTAAGTGTATGATTTCTTGATACCGGTGACAGAGGAGCCATAGTTCGAAATATTGTCAAGTCCTCGTTAGTGGCTGAAATAAAGACATGACAACTTAACGATCTAGCCTTGGTGGATATAAGGGAAAGCATTCCTTTTCAGAAGAAGCAGTTATTCGGGTTATCCGAGGATGGACCCCTTAGATATAAGGGCCGGTTGTGTGTGCCCGATATCGGGGTACTCCGAGGATAAATTATGGCGGAAATTCATAAGTGGTGGTATTCTATTCATCCAGGGTCAACCTGTTAAACCTGTTACACCCTGCACTTTCACATTGGAATGCATCATAAATGAATCAATATAAGTCAGAGAGTATAAGGACCATTACCAAGATAATGATGATTTAAAAGAGGTGTTATATTTTGAAGTCAAGCGAGCTGTGGAACAAAAGTCGATAAAAATCGTCACAAGTTACGTTCATAAGTTTACTGAAATTTTAGTCAAATCTCACTGAGCTTTTCTCCCAATATACTTGAAGTTACGGGGTGATCCACACATCAAATTAAAGATCTACGAGTCTATTCCAACTCATTAAACATGTTGTCGATATAACATCAGAGTAGGAAGATATTTGCATTTTTACGAGACTTCCCAGGGAGCCCCTATGAGACCCACTTGGCCGGAGGCCGACCTTCACCTATTTTTATCTCGTTTTATGGATGAGCATTGTTCGTTTTTTTACCTCCTTCCATCCCCATACTCTTCAAACCCTCCCAAACAGTTTCCCCAAGTCTCCAAACAAATTTAAAAAAATACATCATAACCCAACATCAAAGCTAGCCAAAGGTGAAGAATAACCCCTCTACGGCGTTATGATGTGAATAAGGATGATGGTGAGCTAAGTTAAGCTTAAGGTTTGAGATTTATCCACTGGCTAAGGTTTGTTTAACATTCTTTTAGTTGTTTTTAGGGTTAATTACATGTTGGTTGTGATGTTGGAGTGAAAGACTACAAGATAGCACTTAAAGTATACTGTAAGGCTATATACTGAAAGTTGAAACTATACTGATAATATAATAACTTAAAGTAAATGGAGTCAAAGATAATATGAAGATATGCTTGCATGTTGGTACTGACTCAACTTTCTCAATATAGTAAGTAAAATAGCTATCCGGCCTTATAAGGCTCGGTATACATATAACTGCTCTGCCATAGTAGGCTCGCTCAAAGGCGCTAGACCATACTAGGCCATGTATCTCAGCCAACAGGGCTCAGTCATAGGCGCTCAGCCACAGTAGGCTCGGTATATAACTTAACATCTGATCAGAGGTTGCCCAATAGGGACTTGCCCATGGATTATAGCTCGATGGTAGTGAAAATACTGTAATACTGTATATATAGACTCTATGCACTCTTGACTAGAAGAAGGCAATACTCAATTAAATATGAAGTCAAGATAAGGAGAATACTGTAACTTATGAGACTAGGATAATATATATAAATTCGGGAGTATGAACTTGTCTTTATGTTCGTTATCAAACACATGTAGTTACTGGATCATGCTAAAATGAAGGGAAGGTTTAACCTTAACATACCTAAGTCGATTCTCTTGACAATATCTCCAACACACGTTGGTTGCGACAAAACATGTAACGGCAGATCGAAATAGGGAGAACTCCGTATGATATTCTTGAAAAAGATTGTACTTTACTTCCTTCGAATCGAAATCTCACGTTGCGGTAACATTAGGTAGACTTCGTATGAAATCTTTGAATCAATTTTGTTGCTACTGCAACATTAGCTTTGCTGAAGCTATAAGAATGAGAATTTCATCCTAATATGCGTTTCTCCTTAATGAGTTAGAGGGGGTGGGTGATTGTATCATAGTTAAGAGACACCAATTTTGGCAAGGTTTTTCTAAATGCCACCTTATCAAAGTGATTTAATAGTCACTTTAATGGATCACATGTTACTGCCACGTGATGTTCTTATCCAAAATATTTTAGATAATTACCAATATACCCACATAATTAAGAATTATCTCAAATTACTTAAAATACTATTCACTTTTAACATACTTTATACATCTTACTATCATAGTCATGTGGTACCATATAAAATCAATACATATACTATTATTTCGTTAAAACATTAATATAAAAATACATAGATTTTCTCAACTTTTAATTTTCCTAATCTCATATAAAGAGTAAAAGTTTGCGTACGCTTAATTCTTAAAATGGTAAAAGGATATTCTTCTTTTCTTGTGCGAAAATAATTTCTATCTTTACAATAAAGAAAATCTCATAACTTTCTTATATTATGAGTATAATTTACCATATCCGAAAATAGTAATAGTGGTAACTATCCAAAATTATACTTTTCAAACTTTTTACTAAAATACTCCACTTAAAAGAAAATACCACACTAACATAATATCTAATGGTATCAAGGTTGTTAAACATATGGGGTCTTATAATAACATAGTCACAAATCCTCTATATCCTCATGAATGGTCTTAATCCCTTCAAGCTCATGTAGATTACTACGACTTATCCTAATATTAAAGTACGGGATGTAACATCCTTCCCCCCTTTAGAACATTCGTCCTCGAATGTTAACTCTTAGAGATTTACAAAATTTTCACTAGGGTCTCCTCTGTAAACTAAACTAAAACCCCTTCTGTCATGCAGCCTGTACCACTTTTTCCTTGGATGTGCGCCTATGTGACTCTTCCCTCCAGCTTTTTTCCTCAAGTTTCTAGCCAATCTCTAGGTCTCACTTTGTAAACATATATAGAGTTTCACAAGATGCCCCTTTGGGCATCTATAGGTATACTGAAGTTCTTCACTCGGTACCTTGTTGGACATACCAATATTGTTGTATCTTATTTCATAGACCCGGTTATCCATTCGTATGACTTTACCGCATCTCGGTAGGTCATACTATACCATAACTCTTACTTCGATTTATCGCTATTGAGGTCCGCTACCAAACTCTAGGTTACTCTCGTTGCTTATCATATAGGTATAAATATAAGTCCTTTAATTATTCTTCATTACTGTTATCTTAAGAATGATGGCCTAATCTCACCTCATAACTTTTATCCATCAATTGTTTATTCACCTTAATGTTGATCTATAACCTACCACTAATAACTTGACTTCTTACGTAACACTATCGCTAGGGCTCGCGTCTCATCAGGGAACACCTGAAATGATAAGACTGGTCCACCTGGGGCGATACCATGCTTTCATAACCGTATTTCATAGCATCTGAACGTGATTCATCCTATGGGAGTTATCTAATCCCGTACAACTCATGAAATCCTCTTCAAACCATTACTCAATCGAAGGCCCAAACGCCATCCTTTATTTATCACAATAATACATTTATTCTACTACCAGGGAAGCATTCCATCTCTTCTAAATTCTACTAGTCTTAGATTCCTTTGAGTTCATTCAGGCTATACTGAGCTTTTTATAACTTAGAGAAACCATCAGCGCTTCTTGTTTTCATAGGCTTAATCCCGAGGACTTATCCATTCTCGACATCTTCTCACTCGCCCTTTCTTATGCTTACTCCTTTCTTCCTAAAACCTTGTCGCTCTACCATACTTTAGCTTGCGATTTAGACATATCCATTTGTACTACCGACAACCTTCCTTCAACTTGCTTGCACCATAGATTTCCTTGTGTTATTTTAGAACATCAAGCGAGACATCACGTCGTTTCTACTCCTCTTTACTTTTTTAACTAGACCTCTCGGTACCTAGAAACCATAGGCTGGAAGATATGTCATTGACGACACCGCTATCATTCCTGAATAATGAATCCCGGCGTGTCTATCCTTCCATCCGAAGTATGGACTATTCACAACCTTCTGCCTTTGAGTATCTCGTACTTCATTCACCTTTAATTTACTTACCTGAAAATCTCACATTGCATCTTCTATCTCTTTCATAACCTCCCTTCCACATAGGTATGATTCACATCCACAACTTGAAGCTTTATTATAACACTTGCACCTCTGGTGCATATACAATCCGGTGGGAGCTTCATACTGACTTCTTATGAGGCTGGTACTCTTCTAACTGGATTTATCGTAGAGCCATTATAGAATATGGCTACTGTACTATCTCTCTTGTACCTCTGATATTTAAGAGTGATCCTGCAATGTTCTCAATCACGATGTCTATAATTTTCTGGGTCCAATAATCATACTGTTGATTTACTTAGTTGATGTAACTCTTTAGTTTCCTCTCCCCTCTGGTCATCCTTTTTGTAGGCTTAAGCTATCTTTCGATCTGCGGCTCCTAGTATTAGTTATTACTTTAGACTTTCATGGGCGCTATGGAATATCCATGATACAATCTTTTAACAATTCAATCCTTTGTCTATGCCCTGGGCTCAATTCTTTCTTTTAACTTATATCAGAGTCCTTTGGTGTTGTATGAATGTCAATATATATGCTGCATCGATATTAGTCCAAAATCTTAAGTGCGTTCATAATGTAACTAAGTCTGAGTCATTGATCGGATAATTCCTTTTGTTCCTTCTCGGCTTTCTTTAAACGTAAGCTATTACTTTTCCTGGTCTTTTTTCCCCACTTGTTTCGTGCATACTTAGCTTATCTTAGTTCCAACACATATTGGAATTCCATACAACTCATATGATCTTGAATATCACTTCTGATTTTACTTCCCGTTCATTAGCCACGGTAGGTGCCACTTTCATATGGGGTGAATACGATGTTGTTGTGAGACTGTTGTTACAAAGACCATTTCCTATTTAGGTCATTGTGCTTAGGTGAAACCTTCTTCCTTATTTCCTTAGCTAGTCATTCATTGTAGTACTTTGGGAGGACCCTCTAACTCCTTTAAAGCTGCAAGCTTATTACATCGTATACTCGACTGAATTTTCGATGTCCTTCCTCTCCTATAATTATCCGTAGTTACTTACCTCAGCGCCCTTATTCTTGTTGGGTTGCTTCTGAACTTGATATTTTGACTGCCTTCCAAGTGGCATTCTCTTTTATTTCCGCAATACTCATACGGTACCTTTAACTACCCCTAACTCTGACCTGAGTATTTCTCAAGGATCACAATGTCATATCCGTGAGGTTGAATTCCCCATGTTGGGGTTCACTATGTTTATCTTGCATGATCTATTGATTTGTCTATATCCTCTTGTCTAGCCTTAACTAGGCCCTTCCTGAATCAACTACTAACTATTCGTTGGCCCATTCTCATATCAATATTCCGCGTAATTGGATTATTTCCTTTATATTAACTTGCCACTCGCACTGGCTCCTTATCTATTAATAACACCTCAGGCAGGAACTCTTACATCCTCTCATTGACGTCGTGTTTGCATAATGTTCTGGAATCATAGCATATTGGTAGGATTTTAATAAGTGCAATCTCATTCCTTTCTCATTTTTATTGCATTCTTCCTTTACCATTCCATAATTACTAGAACTACTTAATTCTGACTTAATGCCATATCACTCCATATTCCCTCATTTAGGAGAGTACTAAGATTTAGTGATACGATAATCTACTGATAGCTGTTTTACCTCTTCATCTTTGGCATCTTTTCACATCATCAATGACCCTTACTCGCCTTGCGACTTCTGTACCAAGGCTAAGAAAATTCCTTATTCACGAGGGAGACACCTAGTGTAACTGGCACATACAATCCCTTAAGCTTAACTTTGCTCACATTACTTGCTTTAGGGAAGCATCTTCTTGAATGACCTTTAAATGGTATTCTTCTGTCGTCCATTCTATTATTGCCGGAACGTAATCTCTGAAATTCTCATGTTGCCTACTATTATAAAATCGCTCAGTTCCTAATTCATGTTTAGTTCATCTTGCTCGCCAGTCCACTCTGATTTCTATTACTCTAGGGTCAACTTTTCCTTCTGTTAATTACATTTGAGTCACGAACTTATTTCTCGAAATGAGGATATGACTTTATGGCTTATATTCCTTTGTTGTCTCAAGGCCTGTCACTTTTCGTTTGTTCCTTCCCTTGACTATAGACTCTGTAATACTGTCATTTCATTTTTTTTGATCTACCGTTGTTATCCATGTATCACATCTTACTCATATGGCTTCATTAACTCTCTTCTTATTTCCCTGGTAACATTTCTATCTATTACCTTCTGAAAACTCGAACAAGACATTCTTTTGCTATTAGCTCCCCTTGCTCAATCTACTGGCTCTTCGGGTTGCCTAATGTTCTTTCTTTACTAAAGACGGGAGCCACACTAAGGTAATACTTATCCCTTCCAAGCTTCCAGTGCCTGTCTTTGTAGTACCCATATCTAGTTGTACTATTTTAGAGTGCACCATCCTGGTGTCTCACAAGGAGATCTATTAGCATATACGCAATATCCTTCGGAAATGTCAACTAACGCAAGCAATCCATTCACTAATTTGGGTTACCCTAACCCCAGCCGGATCCTGATATCCTGTCCTTCTCTTAACTACACCTGTTAGCCCCCATAGGGTATAACTGAAATGGGTGTGACCGATTGTATATACCTCTATTACAGTTGAATGTAACTCAAAATGCTTATAGCTCTCGCTTCCTGAATTGTAGATAATGTTCATCCCTAGTAACTGGGTACCTCGCACCCTTCTCCACCTTGCTTCTTTTACTTGTTGAAACTTGTATCTTCTGAATCTCTCGTCGCTTTTCACCATATGGGTGGATAGATATTCATGCCTTAGGGCTCCTTAACAAGAATCTTACACATCTTGGTACACACATGATCTGCTGAAGACCTTACATTTACTCATCATAAGCATCATGCAAAATCGAGTTCCTCTGACTCAACTCTTCTACATCTACATGCAATCTCTTAACAACTGTCTTTTGGTTGTAGGTATCATCTTATTACAAGTAAAATAGAGTAAAAGAGTTTGAATTCTTACAATAGAGCTCTACCACACGATCTAGACTAAGAAGAAAGAGTGACGATCCTAAATGCCCTGTAGCCTCCTACTTACAAGTGTGGTGCACAACACACCCATAAACAAGACTCTACTAGACACGGCTTGTAGACTTCCTAGGACACAACTGCTCTAATACCACTTTTGTCACGCCCGGAACTAGGAGGGAGAGACTGGCACCCGGTGCCTTACCTATCCCTACGTACCAATTTGTGACTAAGAGATTCTGAACATATAATGTCATATCCTTGCCATGGGCCGCATTGCAAGACAATTGCGATTGTTGACTAAACATCAAAAACTGGGCCAACAAGGCCGTCATAACTACTACAGCTGGCAAACCAAAAAAATATACATACAAGGCCTACAAGCCCAACATACCGAATTAACTAACAGGATATGTGTACAAGCCTCTACTGATGGATGTACTGTGATCGGAACAGGGCCTCGACCTACTCTTAACATATATACATATATACACAAGATGTACATAAAGCTCTAGACCGGGCAACTCCGAAGGGAATGGAGCTTACTGATCAAGCTGAACTTGGGCAACACCTAATGAGGAGGTCTACCCGTCTGTTTGTCTAAATCTGCACGCATGAAATGCAGAGCCCAAGAAAAGGGACGTCAATACGAAATAATGTACCGAGTATTTAAGGCAGTATACTGAAAGCTGAAACTGAACTGATAATATAATAACTAAAAGTAACTAGGAGTCAAAGATAATCTGAAGATATACTCACCTGCTGGTACTAACTCAACTTTCTCAATATAGTAAGTAAAATAGATGTCCGGCCTTATAAGGCTCGGTATATATATAACTACTATGCCGTAGTAGGCTCGCTCATAGGCACTCGGCCATACTAGGCCCTATATCTCAGCCAACTGGGCTCATTCATAAACGCTCGGCCATAGTAGGCTCGGTATATGACTTACCATCTTATCAGAGGTTTCCCAATAGGGGCTTGCCTATCGATTGTAGCTCGATGGTAGTGAAAATACTGTAATATTGTATATATAGTCTCTCTGCTCTCTTGACTGTAAGAAGACAATACTCAATTAAATTTGAAGTCCCGATAAGGAGAATACTGTAACTTATAAGATTAGGATAAAATATACAAATTCAGGAGTATGAACTTCTCTTTATGTCTCGTTATCAAACATATGTAGTTACTGGATCATGCTAAAATGAAGGAAAGATTTAGCCTTAACATACCTAAGTCGATTCTCTTGACAATATCTCCAACACACGTTGATTGCGACAAAACATGTAACGGCAGATCGAAATAGGGAGAACTCTCTATGATATTCTTGAGAAAGATTGTACCGTACTTCCTTAGAACCGAAATCTCACGTTGCGGTAACATTAGGTAGACTTCGAATGAAATCTTTGAATAAATTTTGTTGCTATGGCAACATTAGCTTTGCTGAAGCTTTAAGAATGATAATTCCATCCTAATATGCGTTTCTCCTTAATGAATTGGGGGGGGGGGGGGGGTGATTGTATCATAGTTAAGAGAACACCAATTTTGGCAAGGTTTTGATTACTTAGTTTCTTCTCTAAATGCCCACCTTATCAAAGTGATTTAATAGTCACTTTAATGGATCACATGTTACTACCACGTGATGTTCTTATCCAAAATATTTTAGATAATTACCAATTTACCCGCATAATTAAGAATTATCTCAAATTACATAAAATACTACTCACTTTTAATACACTTTATACATCTTACTATCATGGTCATGTGGAACTATATAAAATCAATACAACACTATTATTTCATTAAAATATCCATGTAAAAATACATATATTTTCTCGACTTTTAATTTCCCTAATCTCATATAAAGAGTAAAAAATTTCGTACGCTAAATTCTTAAAATGGTAAAAAGATAGCCTTCTTTTTTTGTGCGAAAATAATTTCTATCTTTACAATAAAAAAAATCTCATAAACGTTCTTATATTATGAATACGATTTACCATATCCCAAAATAGTAATAATGGTAACTATCCAAAATTATACTTCTAAAACTTTTTACAAAAATACTCCACTTAAAAGAAAATACCACACTAACATAATATCTAATGGTGTCAAGGTTGTTAAACATACGGGGTCTTATAATAACATAGTCACAAATCCTCTATAACCTCATGAATGGTCTTAATCCTTTCAAGCTCATATGGATTACTACGACTTATCCTAATATTAATGTACGGGATGTAACAATATGTTTATCAAGTGAATTGATGAAAGAAACATATTAAACTTGAGATTGAAAGTGAAGATTAGCTTAAGTGAAATTTAGCACTTCTATGGTGCTGTATTTCCATTGAGGGCTGTTATAAGCTAAGTATAGCTTGGATTTTGACTGAAGCTACTATAGGAGGTATGTATATTGTGTTATTGCATGTGCTTAAGGTTATCTTGATGTTGATTAAGTTAAATGGATGGACTAGACATGAACGAGTGAATAAAGTTTCTAATTGAGGATAGTTGGAGTTGCGGATTATTTTCATTGATAAAAATATATTGTATAAGGCTGAAATCATTGATGAATAACTTCATTATCATGTTAGGTATACTGTTAAGTTAAATTAAGAGGTCTATAAGGGGTGATATAGGGCATAAGGACTCCAATCCGAGCTAGCCGCTCGTCGTGAAGTAGTTGTGACTTGTCTTTGTTGTATGGCGTCTTGTTATTGATACTTATATGTTTATGGATTTCTATGGTTGTTTTTGTCTGTATATGGTATTGTAGGAGGCCCTTGTTACAGGGGGGATGCTGCCCGAATTTACGTAAACGAGCTACTAGCTTAAGTTACAGACTTAGCATTTCCATAGCACTGATTTTGAATCTCCTTACGCTATGGTAGATTGAGTTGAGTTGTTTGAAGAGTTGATTAGAAGATATTAAAGACTCAAAGGGGTTAAGGTATGTTAAGGCTAAATACTTCCTTCATTTTGACATGATCCTATAACTAGATGTGTTTTATAAGAGACATAAAGAGAAGTTCGTACTCCTGAATTCATGTACATTATCCTAGTCTCATAAGTTATAGTATTGTCCCTTATCAAAACATTATATTCTGTTAAGTATTTTTTTTTTCTCTCAGTCAAGGGATCTGAGAGTCTATATATTTACAGTATTAAAGTATTTTCACCACCATCGAGCTATAATCGGTGGGCGTGTCCCTATTTGACAACCTCTTATCAGATGGTAAGTTATATACCGAGCCTACTATGGCCGAGCGCTTATGAGCGAGCCGAGAATGGTTGAGATACCGATCCTAGTATGTTTGAGTGCCTATGAGCGAGCATACTATGGCCGAGCAGCTGCACGTATCGAGCCTTATAGGGTCAGATTACTATTTACCTTACTATATTGAGAGAGTTGAGTCAGTCTCAGCAGGTAAGCATATATTCATATCATTTTTTACTCCCAGTTATTTTCAATTATTATATTATCATTTTGGTTTCACCGTTCTGTTATTCTATTGCCTTACATACTCAATACATTATTTCGTACTGACGTCCCTTATGCCGGGGGTGCTGCATTTTATGTCTGCAGGTTCTGATAGACAGCCGGATAGAACTTTCTAGTAGACAGAAACAAACATCAGCTTGATTGGTATGCTCCACTCTCCAGAATTACTAGGTCTAGACTTTGGAGTCCATTTTGTATATACATGTTTGATGGGTAGGTCGAGGCCCTTTCCTAACCATGAGATAGTTCTGTTATCTCTAGAGGCTTGTAGACGAGTCCTATATATTTTATATATTAGTATTGTGTCCTTGCAAGCCTTGTGTGCATGTTTAGTTTGGTATTGCTAGTTGTAGACGTTCATGGTAGCCTCGTTAGCCTGGAAAGTTATGTATATGAGATTTTGGGTATGCCTTCCCCTCGGATAAGACGGAAATTAGTTTTAGATATTTAGAATATGACCTCATTGGCCTTGATTGGTATTGTCAACTTGTCTGTCAGCCTGGTCGGCCTAGGTTGAGGTCTACCCCTCCAGAGTTCACAGTTACAGAGTGGTAAGCTCGGGCTGAATATGGAACCGGTTGCCGGCCACGCCACCCCAAGTATGGGGCGTGACAAATTTGGTATCAGAGCATTCTGTCTTAGGGAGTCTACAAGTCATGTCTACTCTTGTTTATAGATGTATTGTGCACCACATTATATAAACAAGAAGCTAGAAGGCATTTAGGAGTCTGTTATCCTTTTTGCAGATCCAAATCGTGCTATAGAGCTGAGTCATACGAGTTTGAGTCAGGACTTATGTTTACTAATGATACATAGATAATTGTAATTAGAAATATTACATCAAGTTAGAGGGCAAATACAGCAACAGGTAAGGGCACTGGTAGATGTAACAATAGCAAGGTGAAGAAGGGTATGAGGTACCCAGTTAGTGAAGATTATCAATATTTACAATTTAGGAAGAGAAATATAAGCATTCTGAGTTACCTTCAACAATAACAAAGGTATCTACAATTGGCCACACTCATCTCAGTTATGCCCTAAGGGAGCTAACAGATATTGTTTAAGAGAAGGAAGGGATATCAGGATCAAGCTGGGGTTAGAGTAACTTGAAATGGTGGATTGATTGTTAGCGTTAGTTGACATTTCTGAAGGATATTGCAAACGTGGTAATAGTTCCCCTTGTGAGGCACCTATATGGTGCACTCTAGAATAGTACAGTAAGATATGAATAGTAGAATGTTCAGAAATTATAAAAAATAGGCACTGGAATCCTAAAAGGGATAAATATTTTCCTTAGTATGACTCCCGACCATAGTAAAAAGAGAATGTTAGGCGACCCAAAGAGCCAGTTAGATGGATCGAGGGGAGCTAAAAGTGAAAGAATGTTTTGATGAAGTTTTTAGAATAAAGTGATAGAAATAATTATTAGCACGAGAATAAGAAGAGAGTAAATAAAGTATTATGAGTGAGATGTGATAAATGGGTAATAACGGTAAATCAAAATATGAGAATATAACATATTCAATAGTCAAGTGAAGGAAAAGATAAGAGGAGACAGACCTTGAGACAATAAAAGAGTAAAACCCACAGCGAGAGTAAACCATAATATCATCAATGAACACAATCACCAAGGAATTCAAATCAGGCTTGAACATCGGTTCATCATATCCAGGAAAGTTGTTGGAGCATTAATCAAACCAAATGATTTCACCAAGAACTCATAATGATTAAAACGGGTCCTAAAAGTTGTCTTAGGGACATCCAAAGCTCTAATCTTTATTTGATGATAGCCAGATCTCAAATCAATCTTGGAGAACACTTTGGCACCCTGAAGATGATCAAACAAATCATCAATATGAGGCAATGGATGTTTGTTCTTGATTGTATCCTTGTTCAACTGCCGATAATCTATGCACATCATCATAGAATCATCCTTCTTTTTCACAAACAACATTGGCACACCCCAAGGAGAAACACTCATCTTGATAAAAACCTTATCAAGCAAATCCAGCAACTGCTCCTTCAATTTTTTCAACTTAGCTGGAGACATACGGTATGGTGAGATATACCAAGTCCATATAAAATTCGATAACCCTATCAGGTGGCATGCCCAATAAATCTGCAAGAAATACCTCAGGAAACTCTTTCACAACCGGTACTGAATCCATAAAAGGAACCTCCATGCTAGAATCTTGAATGTAAGCCAAATATGCTAAGCATCCCTTCTCAACCATACGTTGAGCTCTTAAAAATGAAATCAACCTACTCGTAAAACGGCCAAGGGTCCCTCTCTACTCTAATCTAGGTAATTCTAGCATAGCTAATGTCATAATCTTGGCGTGATAATCCAAGATGGCATGATACGGGGACAACTAATCCATACCAAGAATAACCTCAAAATCCCCCACATCGAAAAATAAGAGATCAATCATAGTATCAAAATCATTAATAGTAATAATACAAAACCGGTACACTCGAACAACTATTATAGAATCCCCAACCGGTGTCGACACAAAAATAGGAATATCAAGAGAATCATGAGTCATCCTCAAGTGCGATGCTAAATATGAAAAAACATATGAATAAGTAGATCCCGGATCAAATAACACCGAAGCATCTTTATTACAAACTTAGATAATACTTGTGATGACTGCATCAGATGACTCTGTCTTAGGCCTACCAGGAAATACATAACAACGGGGCTCAGCCCTATCAACCTGTCCCCCTCCTCTAGGATGACCTCTTACTCACTGGCCTCCACCTCAAGCTGGCGGAACCACACCTCTGACTGGCTGTCCCCCACCTCTACCTAGCTAGGCGTGTGGTGTAGTAAGTAGTACTAGAATAATAGCCTAGCTACCATGTTGTGCTTCACCTCATAATCTAGGGCAATGCATCCTATAATGCCCCATATACCCCCCCCCCCCCCAAGTAACCATTCACCTGGTGTAGATGTTGGGTTTGAGACTTATCATGACGACTCGAGTCACCACTATATAAACTCTGTATTGGAGGTGCATTGATAAGATCTGGAGTCGCGCTAATGATGGCTGATCAGAACCATAAGCACCATGGACAACTGGAGTACCACTAGACACCTGAATGTTGACTAGACCGGACTGATAGAATGACCTCTACAAAAGAACCCCCGCCTCCAGATGAGGTACTACTAAAACTACCAAAATGACAAGGCCTTTTATCAAATGTCGCCTCTCTCCACTTGCTATGAATGCGCTCAATTCGCCCAGCAATCTCAATCACCTGAGCGAATAAAGTCTTAGTCTCGGCCTCTTTAGCCATCTGAAGTCTAATACCATAAGCAAGCCCCTATATGAACCTCTGTACCTTCTCCCTCTTAGTAGGGACCAAGATAGCTGCATGATGAGACAAATTAACAAACCTCGTCTCATACTGAGTAACTGTCCTACCATCCTACTGAAGACGCTCAAACTGGTTGCGCAGGTTATCTCTCTAACTAAGCGAAATATACTTTTTCAAGAAAAGCATGAAAATTATGCCCAAATAAGAGGAGGTGATCTTGCTGGTCTTCCCATCTCATTGGTATGCCACCACCTCTTGGATAAACCTTGCATCTGGAAGATGGTGAAATCTACTCCATCGGAATCAACTAGTCTCGAATCACATAAAATCTCATAACATCAGTCTATGAACTGTAGGGCATGATCTGAAGGTGCACCGCTGAAGTAAGGAGGGTGAAACTTTTGAAACCCGTCCATCCTTTCCTTCTCATCAGCTGACATCACGGCCCCAACCTTAGGCCATGCTATGACAATAGGCTTACCCGTACTAGCTGGTAATACTCATCGGGTCTGATATCTATAAGCCATTTGATCTGGAGTACGAGTAGCAGAAGTCTGAGATCCTCCCTGGCCTGAGAAGTGACTGGTGACATAGGAAGCATACCTACCTGAACCATGCTCTCCAAAAGCCCGACCATACAAACCAATGCGTTCTGTAGCACTGAGGTAGCAATTAACCCGTTAGAGACCTGAGCTAGCTGGCCCTACCGGCTCATCCTACATTGGAGTATGCTCATCATTTGGAGCTTGACGAGACTCGACTGGTGCTGCTCTAGCACAAGTGTAAGTAGTTGTAGGTACCGCTGCATGTGACCTAGGCTGGGCTCAGCCTCTGTCCCTGCCTATCCTCTACCCCTAGTAGTGGATACAACCTAAGGCTTTGGCTTTTGCTTAGTTGTGGCTGAAATACGTGTCCTTACCATATAGGGAGAGAATAAAAGGGTAAAGATTCAAACTTTAGGAGAGAACAAAATCGCACGATAGATGATAAGTATGGATTTTAACCACTTATGAGTGATTTCTTGCTATAAATTTTAGTTTGAAAGTACTGATTTTGTCCCCTATTATGATGAAAATGGTTGAATTGCAGGTGTGCTAGAAAGTATAAGTTCAATGAAGAGAAATGACTCAAATCGAGATGTTCTAGCAAAATTTAGTGAAGAAAAGAAGTGGTGAGAAAAGTGTGGTTCGAAGAATACCAACTGCGATCGCAAAAACAATTGCGATTTGCAAAAGAAGGAATGCGGTCGTAGAAGGAGAACTGAAGCTACATGAACTTTCGGCAAAAGTGCGGTCCGCCGAAGAAAATGTGCGATCGTACTTGGTCCACAAAACAGGTCTGCACTGGCAAGCTTGAAAGATCAGAGAATGATCATTTGGACAAGTCTGAAGCCTCCTCAAATATGGTCCGCAGAACTTAAAGTGCGGTCGCAGAAGCTGATTTGCAGCCACAAAAGATGAAGTGAGACCGTAGAACTTCTCCTACTGAAAGCACAGGACATGTCAATCTGGCACAATGTGGACCGTAAAAGATGATGTGCAGCCGTAGAACCCTCTGAAGGGCTTTTTTGTCTGAAATTTTGGGAGCCCTATAAATAGAACTTGAAGACTTTTTTAGGGTATGTTTTCACTATAGCAGCTAGGAGTTAGTCACTTTTAGCAATTTTGAGCAAATGTGAGCTACAATTGGAGGAGATCTTTCACTCTTTATTTTATTTTTGGGTTTATGTCTTTGATTTCTTATTTTCATATTTCCATGTCTTTTATTATGAGTAGCTAGACATTTATCTAGGGTTGTGATAGAATGTGTAAATCTTATGGGTTATTAATAATATGCTTGTTATTCATTGGATTAGTGTTATTTAGCCTTGTTTATGCTTTAAAGTTAGAATTAATTGTTGCAAATATTGATTCATGCCTTTTTACCTTGTTCTTACTTGAGAAAGAGAAACTTAGTATAGGAAAACTGGGCCAACAAAAAATTGAACTTGTTGAGTTATTGATTAGCTTAATTAACGGATTTGAACTAGTGATAGTGATAATCTAACTTGGACTCATATTCAATTGCACTTATAACTACCCATTTGGACTTGAGAAAGATATTGGGCATAATCACTGCTTAATCGACAGCTATGAGTACTTGAGTATTGAGAGTCATAACAACCCCGATCTATCTAGAAAGCATAATTGACCCTACCCATTAGGTTTACACCTAGGTAAAGATTACAACCCTAGGATTTTCTCCATTTGTTAAAACTTCATAAATATTTTGCTTATTATGTGTTTGCTAGCTTAGTTCACAAAACATACTAGTTTGATTAGAAAAATTCATACACCATTTTTGTTTAAAAGATAAAGTGAGTTATATCAATTTTGTCACTTAAGTGTTTACCATAACACCCATATTAAATTCCCTGAGGTTCGTACCAAACTCACATTGGGAATTATTATTGCAAATGACCATTTCATATCCCTTATTGGGGTGTAACTTAGAAGGGATCAATTTTTGGCGTCGTTACCGGAGAGTTCAGGGTGTTAGCTATATACTTGAGTTTGTTTCTTGGGTATCTCCTTTTACTTTCGTGATTCTAACTTGTTGAAGTGATTGTAGGTTTCTAATTGTGAACAACAAGCTTGGAAATGTATCATAGGGAAAGTGGATGGCTAAGAGGAACAACTTGATGAAATGCCACAAGTGCCACAACCAAACTGTCGAGGCCGTGGGCAACAAGACAATGCGCCTCCACTTTCACCACCACCATAACCCCTAGCGCCACAACACTGGAATTTGCCCAATGAAGGGTATGTAAGTGCTATAGTCCCCCCCATCACATTGGGGTGGAAACTTTCAAATCACCATTGTGATGCTCACTTTGCTCGAGCAACATGGTTATCTCACCGGGGCACCGAATCAAAATGCTTACAAGCATTTGAAAGGTTTTGTGGATGCATGTTGGAGAAGCAAACAAATAAATGTTTCGAAAGATGCATTACAGTTAAGGCTATTTCCCTTCTAACTAAGGGGTAAGGCCTTGGATTGGTTGGAACGCTTGCCTAATTATTCCATTCATACATAGGATGAGTTGGCGGCGAAGTTCATTTCTAAATTCTTCTCTACCGGGCATATGCCAACTCTACGGGATAAAATTATTGGCCTTTAAGCAAGAACCAAATGAACCCTTGCACGAGATTTGGGAGCGGTATCGTGCTATGATAAAGGAGTGCCGCAACAATGATATGACTAACAACAAGATCCAACAAACTTTCTACCATGGTATTAATAAAATGAATCAATATGTGGTCAATTAATTGATCGGAGGCAATTTCATGACAACACCTTATGCGGAGGCATGTGAGATTCTTTATGAGATGGCGGAGACCTCTTCAGTTTCGCAATCCCGAGCCAATGTACCTCAAGCTGATCCCTACATGATTCACCTTCATAAATAATTGCAAGACCATGGTAAAGCTAATGCAGAATTGACCACTACTATGACTCAACTTGGTAAGACTCAGCTCCATCAAACTCAAGCTCCTACGCAAGTTCATGGCATGGAGGGGGTGAGTGTTTTGGCTACAGGAAGCGAACTAAAGGTCCCCAATTACAACCCCTATTAGAGACTTATGCACAAGATGATGGTGGTTGTGACCAAGATGGCTCTTATCAAGAGAAAGAAGAGAAGGTTCAATATGTGAACAATTACCAAGGGAAAATGGGAAATACACAAGGCTACAATCAATATCCATTGCGATCTCAAAACAACCAAGGCTATTGGGGTTCTAACAATCAAGGGAATTGGCATAACAACAACAACCAAGGGAATTGAGGAGGTAATAATCAAGGAAATTGGGGGAACAAAAACAATCATGAAAATCGGTGTTCGGGTTTCCAAAGACCTCCAATGTACCAACAACCAAGTAACCCAGCTCCCTATCTTTCCCACGGTTCAAGCTCTTCAAGCAATGAAATGGGTCGTATTGAGAATATGTTCAAGCAAATGATGGAAAAGAATGTAGATTTGGATGCCCAACTTGCCTCACATACCACATCGATTCGGAATCTTGAAGTTCAAATGGGGAAAATCTCTCAAGCTCTTAATACTCTTCCTAAGGGTGCATTACCAAGTGACACAGTAATTAACCTAAAGGGTGATAATAATACGGGACATTTCATGGAAGTTATCACAAGAAGTGGAAGAGGCAGGAATGCCACCTCAAATGAAAAGAAGATTGTAGAGGATGACCAAATGGTACAAGAGGAGGAAGTCCCACAAAATTATGTTCAAGCACATGATGAATTTCGAATTGACGTTGATGATGGTGTGGAAGAGACCCGAGAGAAGGTGAACCCGTCTAGGGAACATGTTATAGACATGCCGGATCCGGTGGTGCAAAAGGCTAAACCATCCTTGTCAATCCTCCACCTCCTTACCCTCAAAGGCTTGCTAAGAAAAATGGTGAGAATCAATTCTACAAGTTTATTCAAATGATGAAAAGTATCTCTATAAATGTGTCATTTGCGAAAGCTTTCGAGCAAATGCCCGATTATTCCAAGCTTATGAAAGATCACGTGACCAAGAAGAGATCAATGAACTTTGAAACAATTAAGGTCACTCATCAAGTTGGTGCTATTGTTCATTCTATGGCTCCTAAGTTGGACGATCCAAGTGATTTCACAACATGTTATCATTAGATCATGAGAATGGGAAGACGACTCATACAAAGCCTTTAATTGAAGAGCCACCTACCTTGGAGTTAAAGCCATTGCCACCCCACCTTCGATATGAATTTCTTGGCCCTTGTTCTATATTGCCGGTTATTATTTCTTCATGTTTGTCTATCGTGCAAGTGGATTCCACATGGCGGTCTTACAAAGGAGGAAGAAAGCTATTGGATGGACTTTGGCAGACATTCTTGGTATAAGCCCCGCATTTTTCATGCATAATATCAAGTTGGAGGATGGTGCTAAACCATTTATTGAACATCAAAGAAGACTCAATGAAGCTATGCAAGAGGTGGTCAAAAAGGGGATTATCAAATGGTTGGATGTTGGGGTTGTCTATCCCATTTTCTATAGTTCATGGACTTCTCTGGTTCAATGTGTCCCAAAGAAGGGGGTCATGACGGTTCTTACCAACGATAAGAATGATTTGATACCTACAAGAACGGGCATTGGTTGGAGGTTTGTATGGATTATCGAAAGCTCAAAAAAGTCACAAGGAAAGACCATTTTTCCCTGTCATTCATGGATCAAATACTTGATAGGTTGGTCGTCCGTTCTTTCTATTGATTTCTAGATGGTTATCCAGGATACAACTAAATTCTTATTGCACTAAGACCAAGAGAAAACCACTTCTACATTTTGTATGGTACGTTTTCTTTTAAGAGGGTGCCTTTTGGATTGTGCAATGCACCAGGGACTTTTCAATGATGTATGATGGCTATTTTCATGGACATGGTGGAAGACTACCTTGAGGTATTCATGGATGACTTTTCAATTGTTGGAGATTCATTTGATGATTGCCTTGCTAATTTGGATAAGATGGTTGCTAGATGTGAGGAAACGAATTTGGTACTCAATAGGGAGAAATGTAATTTCATGGTTGAGGAAGACATTATCCTTGGACATAAAATTTCAAAGAATGGTATTGAATGGATAAGGCGAAGATTGAAGTTATTTCCAAGCTTCCACCTCCTACCTCGGTAAAGGGTGTGCAGAGTTTCTTGGGCCATGCAGGATTCTACCGGAGATTTATCAAAGATTTTACTAAAGTGGTGAACCCTTTATGTAAACTCCTCGAGAAGGATGCCATGTTCAATTTCATGATGATTGAATGGGAGATTTTGAACAATTGAAGCTCAAGTTCACAACAACTCCTATCATTACATCTGCAAATTGGAGTTTACCATTTGAGCTCATGTGTGATGCGGGTGATGTAGCGGTTGGTGCTGTTTGGTGCAATGTATCAATAAAATCTTCCACCCGGTCTACTATGCTAGTAAGATAATAAATAGTGCCCAAGTCAACTTTACCATTACGGAGAAGGAGCTATTTACTATTGTGTTTGATATTGAGAAGTTCTGCCCATATTTGATGGGTGCTAAAGTCATTATACACACGGATCATACAGCACTTAGTTATCATATGAGCAAAAAGGAATCGAAAGCTCGTGAGATGGGTGATTTTGTTGCAAGAATTTGACATTGAAATCCAAGACAAGAAGGGGAGTGAAAATCATGTGGCGGACCACTTATCTCGTTTGGGGGAGGAGGGGAGGCCATGTGATGGCCTTGAGATCAATGACTCATTTCCCGATGAGCAACTTTTGGCACTTTTAAGGAAAGAGGTATCATGGTTCTTTGATTTGGCAAATTTCATTCTAAGAGGTATCATTTCGGAAGAGTTCACTTCGACCCAAAGAAAGAAGTCAAGAGGGAGTGCAAAGACTATTATCGGTACAAACCATACCTTTTATGGATTTGCACAGATGGGGTGATTAGGTGATGTGCCGAATGAAGAACAAAGTGATATTCTTGGGGCTCGCAATTCCTCACCTTATGGTGTTCATCATGAGGGAACAAGAACGACGACTAAGGTCCTAAGTTATTGTTTCTATTTGCCTACTCTTTACAAGAATGCAAATGATTTGGTAAGAAGATGTGATGAATGTCAACGGGCCGATGGAATTTCAAAGAAACATGAGATTCCTGTTACAACCATGTTGGAGATTAATATCTTCGATGTTTGGGGCATTGACTTCATAGGCCCTTTTGTGAGATCCTGTGGTAACACCTACATTTTAGTCACAGTGAATTATGTGTCTAAATTGGTTGAAGTTGTTGCTTTACCCAATAATAAGGCTAGAAGAGTTGTGCCTTTCTTGAAGAGCAACATTTTCACAGGGTTTAGGTTTCGAGGGAAATCATAAGTGATTGAGGGTCGCACTTTTGTAACAAGGCTTTTGACACTTTGCTCATCAAATATGGCGTCACTCACAAAGTGACAACCCCTTTTCATTCAGTGGTCAAGTAGAATTTTCCAACCAAGAAATAAAGAGTATCTTGTCAAATATGGTGAATGCAAATCGGTAAAATTGGTCTAAGAAGCTTGATGATGCTCTATGGGCATATAGAACAGCTTACAAAACACCTATTGGAATGTATCCATATCGGTTGGTGTCCCAAAAGGCTTGTCATCCCCCAGTGGAATTAGAGCACAAGGCAATGTGGACCTTGAAAAAACCAAATCCTGGTTGGGATGTAGCCGCTAACTTGCGGGTTGCACATTTGAATGAATTGGATGAGTTCTGGTACTATGCATATGAGAGCTTGTCCTTGTACAAAGAAAAGCTGAAGTACCTTCATGACAAGTATATTTGGAAGAAGGAGTTCAAGGCCGGTGATATAGTGTTTTTGTTCAACTCAAGGTTGAGAATGTTTTCCAAAAAGCTTAAATCGAATTGGAGTGGTCCATTTGAAATTGTTAGTGTGACCTCCTTTGGTGCTTTGGACTTGAAAAACACAATGAAATATTTCGAGTCAACAATCACCAAGTGAAGCATTATTTGGGAAAAGTTGGTGAAAGTCATGTGGTGGCGATTTTTTACTTCAATTGAGGATGCTTTGACATTGCATCTTGTCACGATGACATTGCATCAATAAAAGATTAATTGAGTTATATCAAGTTTCTCGCTTAAGTGTTTAACATAACACTCATATTAAACTCTCTGAGGTTCGACTCCGACTTGCGTAGGGTAATTATTATTGCAAACGGCTGTTTCATATCCCTTATTGGGGAGTGTCTTGGACGGGATCAATATATAAAGAAAATGAAGTTTCCTAAAGCCTTATAGCCTCTCGAAAATTAGTACAGACGTCTCCATACCAATCCTTAAACTCTACCAAACGTGTTCATGTCTCGTGAGACCTACGCAACCTATTTCTCAAATACCAACTTGTCACGACCTAAAATACCAACCAAGGGGTCATGATGGTGCCTAATACCGCTTGCAAGGCAAGCCAAGACTAAATAATAATAAAAGACACAAAACTAACAATTAAGCAGCATGACATCATACATAAAGGTAAAGCCCTGAAAGACATAATGATTATTGACAAATACAACTACTGTGAACACCTCCCAAGACTAGTGTCACCGAGTACGTGAGCTTCTAAGAGAACTAAATACAAGGTCTAAAATAAACAGTACTGTCTGAGATAATAAATAGTAAATAAAGAGGGTGAAGGTGACTCCAGAGTCTGTGACGGAAATGCAGCACCACCTCGAGTCTCCCGAAAGTCCAAGCTATTCTCCCATCTGAACACCGCTAGGGCCAACACCTAAATCCACACAAGAAATGCAAAAGTGTAGTATGAGTGTAACCTACCCAATGTACCTAGTAAGTATCGAAACTGTAACGACCCGGCTAGTCGTTTTGAGAGTTGTAGCCCTATTCCTCCATTTACTGCTCCTTTGGTGCTTTACAGTTGTTATATGACTTACCAAGTTAGTTGGTTCGGGTCTGGAAGGATTTCGGAATGAATTGAGACACTTAGTCTCACAATTAAAAGCTTAAGTTTGAAAGGTTGATCGAATGTTGACTTTTGTGTAAACGACTCCGGAATGGAGTTTCGATTGTTCCGTTAGCTCCGTTGGGTAATTTTAGACTAAGGAGTGTGTCTGGATTGTGATTTGGAGGTCTGTAAAGGAATTAGGCTTGAAATGGCGAAAATTAAAATTTTAGGAAGTTTGATCGAGAATGGACATTTTTATATCAGGGTCGGATTCTGATTTTGGAAGTTAAAGTAGCTCCGTGGTGTCATTCGTGACTTGTGTGCAAAATTGGGGTCAATCGAATGTTATTTGATAGGTTTCGGCATCGGTTGTAGAAATTTGGAAATTCAAAGTTCACTATGCTTGAATCCATGGGCGATTCGTGGTTTTGATGTTGTTTGAGGTGATTTGATGGATCTTCCCTGGGCATGGATTGGCCATATACAATACTGAGTGATTGAGCATTTGAGAGTGTCAACATATGAGGATGTCAGCATGGTGTATCACATACAACATGTGCATTGGCATGTAGAAGTAGAGGAGTCATATTCTTCATATCATTCAGATTTGATCTATCTTACTGTATTGAGTATAACAATTGAATTTGAAAGCATGTCTACGTTTTTGTACTGTTATTTCTATATCAAACTGCACCGATTGAGTTCGCCACTACTTCCAGTCTAAAGTTTGGATTTGTTACTTATTGAGTTCGTTGTATTCACACTACACCCTGCACCTCATCTGCATATCCAGGTGCTTCCAGTCACGGTGGATGCTGAGTTGTGCAGTCGAGATCTTTGGAGATTATTGAGGTAGTTGCATGGCGTTCGTTGACCTTGACTCTCCTTCATTGTCTTTACTTATATTTCAGTTTTACTCTCCAGACATTGTATTAGACTATCTTCCATTGTAGATGCTCATGTACTCGGTGACACCCCGGTTTTGAGAGAGGTTTGTATTGAGTTGCGAATATATTTCTATTTTAAAAGGATTTCCTTAAATATTAACTTCTTCCGTATTTTTCTCAAAGCTTTTGTTATGTTGAAATGGTTGAGTAGTTGGCTTGCCTAGTTCCACGATAGGCGTCATCACGGCAGTTGGTTTTGGGTCGTGAAAAGTTGGTATCAGAGCCTAGGTTACATAGATCTCACGAGTCATGAGCAGGTTTAGTAGAGTCTTGCGGATCGATATGGAGACGTCTGTACTTATCTTCGAGAGGTTGCCGAACCCTTAGGAAACTTCAAATTCTTGAATTCTTGTCGTGCGAATATGTTGATTCCGGTTACTAAACTTCTTTTATTCTATTCTCTCACAGATGATGAGGACACGTTCTACTAGGCAGGATGGATAGCCACCAGTACCACCAGTTAGGGTCGCGAGAGGCTGAGGTCGCAGTAGAGGCCACGGTAGGGGCAGAGGTGCTGCTCGTACACCTGCAGATCCACCAGTTGCCCTAGTTCAGGAGCAGGTTCCAGTTGTGGATGAGCCAGTGGGGCCAGCTCAGGCACCAGCTGTGCCCATCGTGATTCCAGTCCTTCAGGAGGCCTTAGCTTAGATTCTTACCGTGTGCACCAGTCTTGCTCAGATGGTCTATGTTCCGGCCGCAATAGCCACTTCTCAAATCGGGGGAGGTACTCAGACTCTCGCGGCCCGCACACTAGAGCAGGTGATATAGGGACTCCAGACACTAGGGACACTACCAGCCCAGCCGATTGCAGCTGCTCAGGTCCATGTGGTTCCTGTTATAACTGATGATAACCAGCAGAGACTAGAGAGGTTTGGGAGGCTCCAGCCTCCATCTTTCAGCGGGAAAGAGTCGGAGGATGCCCAGGGTTTCTTGGACAAGTGTCAGCGGATTCTCCGTACAGCAGGTATTCTGGAGACTAGTGGGGTCTCATTCATTACTATCAGTTTTCTAGGGCTGCCTTCAGATGGTGGGAAGCTTATAAGAGGCGCAGGCTGGTTGGTGCAGCACCACTTACTTGGTAGGAGTTCTCCGTTCTCTTCTTGAAGAAGTTCGTGTCGTAGTCTCGCAGAGAGGAGCTACGCAGACAGTTTGAGAAGTTGAGTCGGGATGGCATGTCTGTGATGCAGTACGAGATGAGGTTTTCTAAGTTGACCCGTCATGCAGTTTGGATGGTTCCAACTGACAGAGAGAGGATCAGGAGGTTCATTGATGGCCTCACATATCAGTTGTGATTGCCTATGACTAGGGAGAGGGTGTCTGGTGCTACTTTCGATGAGGTTGTTGATATTGCTCAGCAGATAGAGATGGTTCGTATCCAGGAGAATGGTGAGAGGGAGGCCAAGAGGCCTCGTGGATCAGGTGGTTTTAGTGGTGTTCTTTTTGGAGGTCTGTTCTACCACGGCAGGGGTCGCCCTTATAGGCATGCTCGGACGGCTCATCTATTTAATCATGGTGAATCATCTGGCCAGGGTTCATATAGTGCAAAGCAGGGTCACTCATCTCTTAGTGCTCTTCCAGCTCAGAGTTCGTCTCATGCGCCATCAGCTTAGGTTTTATCGATACCATGTCCTTCTGATAGTTACTCTGGTTCTCGGGGTCCGTCTCAGTATTCACCACCATTCTCAATGAGAGGTTGTTTTGAGTGTGGAGATCTGGGTCACATTAAGAGGCATTATCCCCGCCTTTCGGGAGGTCCAGCTCAGCAGAAGAGTCAGCCTACGACTTCAGCACCTGTTACTTCACCTCCCGCCCAGCCAGCTTGGGGTGGAGCTCAGTCAACTAGGGGTCGCCCTAGAGTGGGAGGCCGATCAGGTGGCAGTTGGGCCCGATTCCATGCTCTTCCTTCCAGACCAGATGCTATTGCTTCAGACACAGTGATCACAGGTATTGTCTTAGTATGCCACAGGTTTGTATTATTTGACCTTGGTTCCACTTATTCACATGTATCATCATATTTTGCTCATTATCTGGATATGCCCCGTGATTCCTTAGTCTCATCTGTTTATGTATCTACGCCAGCGGGCGATACTATTGTTTTGGACTGTGTATATCGGTCGTGTGTAGTGACCATTGGGGTTTGGAGACTAGAGTTGATCTCTTGTTTCTTAGCATGGTTGATTTCGGCATGATCTTGGGTATGGATTGGTTGCCTCCATGTCATGTTATTTTGGATTGTCACGCTAAGATTGTGACATTGCGATGTCGGGTTGCCACGGATTGAGTGGCAAGGTTCTCTAGACTATGTTCCTAGTAGAGTGATTTCATACTTGAAGACCCAGCGGATGGTTGGGAAGGGTTGTTTATCTTATTTGGCTTTTGTGAGGGATGTTGGTGCTGACACCCCTACTATTGATTATGTTCCGGTGGTGCAAGATTTTCCGGATGTGTTTCCTGCAGACCTGCTGGGAATGCCGGCCAACAGGTATATTGATTTTGGTATTGACTTGGTACTAGGCACACAGCCCATTTTTATTCCTCTGTACCGTATGGCACCGACTGAATTGAAATATTTGAAAGAGCACCTTCAGGAACTCCTTGAAAAAGGGTTTATTAGGCCTAGTGTGTCGCCTTGGAGTGCATCAGTTCTGTTTGTAAAGGAGAAGGATTGTACATGAGGATATGCAATTATTATAGGCAGTTGAACAAAGTCACAATCAAGAACAAGTATCTTTTTCCACGCAGTGATGATCTATTTGGCCAGCTTCAGGGAGAGAAGGTGCTCTCTAATATTTATTTGAGGTCTGGGTATCACTAGTTGAAGATTTGGGACTCGAATATTCTTAAGACAGCATTCAGGACTTGTTATGGTCATTATGAGTTCCTCGTGATGTCTTTTGGGGTGACTAATGCCCCAACAACATTCATGCATCTGATGAATATTTTATTTAGCCTTATCTCGACTCGTTTGTCATAGTATTCATTGATGATATCCTGGTACTCTCGTAGGTAGAGGAGCATGCCCAGTACTTGAGGATTTGGTTGCAGCGGTTGAGGGAGGAGAAGCTTTATGCCAAGTTCTCCAAGTGTGAGTTTTGGCTCAGTTCAGTGGCGTTCTTAGGGCACGTGGTGTCCACTGAGGGGATTAAGGTGGATCCAAAGAAGATAGAGGTGGTTCAGAGTTGGCCTAGACCGTCCTCAGCTATGGAGATTCGGAGTTTTCTTGGGTTGGCCAGTTATTATCATCGCTTTGTGCAGGGTTTCTCGTCTATTGTATCGCCCTTGGCCAAATTGACTCAAAAGGGTGCTCCTTTCAGGTGGTCGGATGAGTGCGAGGAGAGCTTTCAGAAGCTCAAGGCTGCCTTGACCACATCTCCAGTTCTAATTCTACCTTCAGCTTCTGGTTCTTATACAGTGTATTGTGATTCTTCTCAGATCGGTATCGGGTGTATTTTGATGCAGGAGGGTAGAGTTATTGCTTATGCTTTGCGCCAGTTGAAGCCTCGTGAGAAGAACAACCCTGTTCATGATTTGGAGTTGGCTGCCATTGTTCATGCATTGAAGATTTGGAGGCACTATCTTTATGGTGTGTCTTGTGAGGTATTTACGGATCATCGGAGCCTCCAGGCGCTTGTTCAAACAGAAGGATCTAAATTTGAGGCAGCGAAGATGGTTGGAGTTGCTAAAAGACTATGATATTACTATTCTGTATCATCCAGGGAAGACCAATGTGGTGGCCGATGGCTTGAGTAGGAATGCAATGAGTATGGGTAGCATTGCATTCATTCCTATTATGAGAGACCTCTTGTAGTCGATGTTCAGCCCTTGGCCAACCAGTTTGTGAGATTAGATGTTTCGGAGCCCCGTTGGGTTCTAGCTTATGTGGTTTCTCGGTCTTCTTTATTTGATCGCATGAGAGAGCGCCAGTATGATGATCCTCATTGGCTTGTCCTCGAGGACAAGGTTCAGCACGGTGATGCCGGAGATGTTACTATTAGAGATGATGGTGTGTTGAGGATGCAGAGTCGGATATGTGTGCCCCATGTAGATGGGTTACGCGAGTTAATTCTTGAAGAGGCCCACAGCTCGCGGTATCCATTCATTCGGGTGGCACGAAGATGTACCGGGACTTGAGGCAGCATTATTGGTGGAGGAGAATGAATAAGGATATAGTGGGATTTCTAGCTCGGTGCCTTAACTATCAGCAGGTAAAGTATGAACATCAGAGATGGGGCTGATTGCTTTAGAGGATAGAGATTCCAGATGGAAGTGGGAGCGTATCACCATGGATTTCGTAGTTGGGCTCCCATGGACTTCGAGGAAGTTTGACACTATTTGGGTGATTGTGGATCGGCTGACCAAGTCTGCGCACTTCATTCCAGTTGGTACTACTTATTCTTTAAAGTGGTTGGCTGAGATTCACATTTGAGAGATTTTACGCCTTCACGTTGTGCCAGTTTCCATCATTTCAGATCGCGGCACGTAGTTTACATCACAGTTTTGGAGATCCGTGTTGCGAGAGATGGGCACCTAAGTTGAATTGAGTATAGCATTTCACTCTCAGATGGATGGACAGTCCGAGCGCACTATTCAGATATTGGAGGACATGCTATGCGCTTGTGTCATTGATTTCGGGGGTTCATGGGATAAGTTTCTGCCGCTCGCAAAGTTTGCCTACAACAATAGTTACCAATCGAGCATTCAGATGGCTCCGTTTGAGGCTCTGTATGGGAGGCGGTGTAGATTTTCGATGGGTAGGTTTGAGCCGGGTGAGGCTTGGCTATTGGGTACTGACTTGGTGCAGGATACTTTGGACAAGGTTAAATTGATTCAGGAGCGACTTCGCACGGCGCAGTCTAGACAGAAGAGTTATGCCGATAGGAAGGTCCGTGATGTTGCTTACATTGTTAGGGAGAAGGTTCTGCTGAATGTTTCACCCATGAAGGATGTTATGAGGTTCGGGAAGAAGGGCAAGTTAAGCCCTTGATTTATTAGGCCATTTGAGGTACTTCAGAGGATCGGGGAGGTGGCTTACAATCTTGCCATTACACCTAGCTTGTCAAGTGTGCATCCAGTATTTCATGTTTCTATGCTGTAGAAGTATGTCGGCGATCCGTCTCATGTTTAGGATTTCAGCACGGTTCAGTTGGATGGTGATATAACTTATGATGTGGAGCTGGTGGTCATTTTGGATCGGCAGGTTCGAAAGTTGAGGTCAAAAGATATAGCTTCAGTAAAGGTGTAGTGGAGAGGTCAGCCAGTGGAGGAGGCTACTTGGGAGACCGAGCGGGAGATGCGAAGCAGATATCCATACCTATTTGAGACTCCAGGTATGTTTCTAGGCCCGCTCGAGGACGAACGTTTGTTTAAGATAGAGAGGATGTAACGACCTGGCCGATCATTTTGAGAGTTGTATCCTCGTTCCCTCATTTACTTCTCCTTTTGTTCTTTATAATTGTTATATGAGTTACCGGGTTAGTTGGTTCAGGTCCGGAAGGATTTCAAAATGAATTGAGACACTTAGTCTCATAATTGAAAGCTTCAGTTGGAAAGATTGACCGGATGTTGACTTATATGTAAAGGACTCTAAAATGGAGTTTTGATGGTTTTGTTAGCTTCGTTGTGTGATTTTGGAATTACGAGCATGTTGGATTGTGATTGGAGGTCTGTAATGGAATTAGGCTTGAAATGGCAAAAGTCGAATTTTTGTGAAGTTTGACCGGGTGTTGACTTCTTGATATCGGGGTCGGATTCCAATTTTGGAAGTTTGAGTAGGTTCGTGGTGTCATTTGTTACTTGTGTACAAAATTTGGGGTCAATCGGACGTAATTTGATAGGTTTCGGCGTCGGTTATAGAAATTTTGAAATTCAAAGTTCATTAGGCTTAAATCCATGGGCGATTCGTGGTTTTGATGTTGTTTGAGGTGATTTGAGGGTTCGACTAAGTTCGTATGATGTTTTCGAACTTGATGGTATGTTTGGTTGAGGTCCCGGGGGCCTCGGGTGAGTTTCGAATGGTTGGCGGATCATTTTTTTGACCTGGCATGTTGGCTAAAGATTTCTGGTGTTGCTGTTCTGGTTTCCTCTTATGTGAATGCGTGGGAAGGTCGGCGATCGCGTAGGCTAGGTGGGCAGTGAACGATTTTGTTCTACACGTTCGCGAGCAGGGGGATACGAAGGCGTAGTTGTGGAATGTTGTGGTTCGCGAACGCGTGGCTGAGGTTGCGTTCGCATAGAGTATTGGAGGTAGGAGCTGGGGCCAGGCATTTGTTCTATTCGGTCGCATGGAGAAGGACGTGATCGCGTAGCTATGAGGAGTCACCCGTAAGCGAACGCGGTTGGTGTTACACGTTGGCGTAGAGTTAATTGGTGGGGCGGCATAATTGTGCTTTGCGATCGCGAGGATTGTTCCGCGATCGCGATGAAGACTTATCTGGGCAGAATATAAGTTTCAAAAATGAGGGTTTTGAGTTCATAACACAAAAATTGATTCGGAAGCTCGGTAGAAGGCAATATTTGGAGGGATTTTCACGTGGGTGTTTGGGATAAGTGATTCCTATCTAGTTTTGGTTAATTTCCATGATTATGCCTTTGATACTACCATTAAATTTATGACTTCGAGTGGAAAATTGGGGAAAATGAAGAAGAGTTCTTAGGCTAGATATTTTAAGTTTTGAATGGTATTTTGATATCGGATTTGAGTAAATTTGGTATAGTTAGACTCGTGGTTGAATGGGCTTTCGGATTTTGTGTCTTTTGTCGGATTTCGAGACGTTGGCCCGGGGGGCCGGCTTTGAGCCGATTTTGAATTTTGAGTTATAACTTCGTAATTTCTTGTCGAATTTATTCCTTTAGCCCGTATTGATTGTATTGTACTGCTTGTGGCTTGATTAGGGACATTTGGAGGCCGATTTGCGAGGCAAAGGCGTGTTGGAGTAGAATTTTGCTCCGATTGAGGTAAGTAACACTTCTAAACTTGGCTCTAAGGGTTCGTAACCCCGAATTATGTGTTATGTGATTGGTGTTGAGGTGACGTACATGCCAAGTGACGGGCGTGCGGGCGTGCACTGTGATAATTGTGGCCCGGTCGATCCCATGGCACTATATAATGGATCTATCTTGTTGATATCCGTGTTTCCGTCATGTGATAAAGTAATTGAGCTGTCAATATTGCTAGAGATCATGTTTTGGCTATATGCTGGTACTGTTGGGACCCATAGTGGTCGTTTCTTGCTGTTGAGTTATTGATGTCACTGATATTTCGTACTCAGTCATATTCATTCATTCCATATCATATCTCAGTCTATGTTATTATTTATTGATATATCATATCATCATGTTCGGGCTAGTTCCTGACATTGTGAGCTTGTGAGAGAGACTGGAGATATTGATGACTGAGTGAGGCCGAGGGCCTGATTATGAGTGACATTTATGGGATCGGGATGCACGTCGTAGCGGTTTTACAGATTTTGATAGCGCTTGGGCTGAAGGAGCCCCTCCGGAGTCTGCACACACACCCGGTGAGCACGATTGATTATATTGAGGGATGGATCTTTCCTGGACATGGATCTTGTCCGAAGCATTTATATACCTGGGGATGGATCTTCCCCATGGGCTGGATTGGCCCTACTCGGTATTGAGTCACTAACGGTCAGTTGATGTATATATTCCATGATGGATCTTCCCTGGGCCGGATCGGCCATATACAGTACTGAGTGATTGAGTTTGAGAGTATGAGCACATGAAGCTGTCAGCATGGTGCATCACATACAACATGTACATTGGCATGTAGAAGTAGAGGAGTCATATTCTTCATATCATTCAGATTTGATCTATCTTATTGTATTGAATTTAATTGTTGAATAAGAAAGCATGCCTACGTTTCTGCAATGTTATTTCTATATTGAACTGTACTGGTTGAATTCGTCACTACTTTCAGTCCAAAGTTTGGATTTGTTACTTATTGAGTTAGTTGTACTCACGCTACAACCTGCACCTCGTGTGCAGATCCAGGTTCTTCCGGACACGAAAGCTGCTGAGTTGTGGAGTCGAGATCTTTGGAGACTATTGAGGTAGCTGCATGGCGTTCGCAAACCTTGACTCTCCTTCATTGTCTTTACTTATATTTCAGTTTTACTCTCTAGACATTGTATTAGACTATCTTTCGTTGTTGATGCTCATGTACTCGGCGACACCCCGATTTTTGGAGATATTTGTATTGAGTTGTGAACATATTTCTATTTTAAAAGGTTTTCTTTAAATATTAACTGCTTCAATATATTTTTCAAAGCTTTTGTTATGCCGAAATGGTTGAGTAGTTGGCTTGCCTAGTTCCACGATAAGCGTCATCACGACGGTTGGTTTTGCGTCGTGATAGAAACTAACCTCGACGAGGTAGTGACGGCGATATGGCAAGACACTTACCATATAAACTTGCATAATTAATAAGCAATAGAGGTAGCAAGAGAAATAGCAATAGTAATAACAGGAATAAAGGCGACAAATAATAAAAAGGATTCAATAAAAGAAGTAATAACCACGTTTCTCGAATTTAACAACCAAAACTTATCTCACAACTTAAATCAACGGGGATGATACGAAAACCATGAACAAAATAACTAAACCCACAAAGGCAGATAATATCACAAACTAACACTAAAATTTATAACATATATGTTGTGATGCACAACCCGATCCAACACAAAAACTATTGCGGCGACAACCTGATTCCATGGCCATATTGGTGCGGCGAGCAACCCGGTGCTTATCATATAAATATTGTGGTGGCAACCTAATCCAACAAACCAACGCGTATGAAAACATCCAACAAGCAATCTATAGTGGCAAAATTTATAATATAACATAAAAGAGGACGAATAAGCATAATTCATTAAGAAACGATAAATATGAACAAGGCGTAGTATGCAATCCAACACCCAAGAGCTAATCTCATACGTATAGCCCAACACAGACTCAAACAAGGTTACTAACACGTGAACAATCAAGTAGTCACACAATCCACCATAGAATAAGAGAATAAGGCATGAAACAAGTAAAGGCAAGGAACAAGTAAAGACATAGAACAAGTAAAGACTTGGAACAAGTAAGAGCATGAAATAAACTAGTTCTACCAATATGTTTTAACCCATGACAATATATATACACTTGTTACCTTATATATGCGCCACAACCAATACTTTAAGCAAACAAGTAAAGCATTTACAACCTAATCTCCTCAAATCAAGGATAACCACAATACTTACCTCTTTACGAAATTAATCCACAATTCAAAACCGCTCTTCCTTTAGTACAAGCCTCCAAACAACTCTAATCCAGTCAATTAGTACTCAAATAAGTCAAAACAAGCTTTATAAACTACCCAAGTATAAAAATGGTTCGTTCTATAATATATTTGGGAAAGTTAACAAAAAGTCAACCTGGGCCCACTTGGTTGAAATCCTAAATCAAAACTAAATATTGATTACCCATTCATCCCCAAGTCTAAATATGTGATTCGTCTCGAGATCCGACCTTAAATCGATGTCTAAATCTCTAAAATTCAAAATATTAAGTCACTATCCAAAAAAATCTTATTTCTACTCTGTGAAATCCTAGATTTAGGGATAAAAATATATAGGGAATAATGAAATTTAATCAAAAATAAGTTAAAGTTACTAACCTTTGAAGTTGGAAAGAAAATCCTCTCTAAAATCGCCTCCTAACGAAGTCTAGGTCTCAAAAATAGAATAAAAATGAGCTAATTCTGGGAACCTTCCTTTTATACCAGCTGCAGATATCGCAATTATGAACTCTTGTTCGCAATACCGCAGCTAGCAAGTGCGATCAAGTGATTGCAAATGCGAAAAGGTCCCCTAGCCTCAGAAGTCGCAATCACAATAGGTTCTTCGCAATTGCGAGTATTGCAATAGCGACCTCAGCTTCGCAATTGCGAAGTTGTCCCTTCCTACCTAGGTATTGCAAATGTGATCTAGCATTTGCGAGATGGACATCGCAAATGCGACGACTGCAGAACTAGTAATGGAAACTTAGCAAAATCAGCTCGAAACCATTCTGAAATTCGCCCGAGCCTCTCGGGACCCCATCCAAACATTCAAACAAGTATATAAATCTCATAGGAACTCACTCGTAAGCTCAGAACATCGAACTAACATAAAAAAGAATCAATAATCAAGCATTAAAACTCAAGAATTCACATGTTCTTAACTCAAATTTTCAACTTTCGACAATAAGCGCTGAAACAACCTCGGGACACCCAGGACCCAAACCAAATATACATACAAGTCAAAAATCATCATACGTAGCTACTGGAATCTTCAAAACACAAATCCGAGGTCGTTTACCAAGAAAGTTGACCGTGGTCAACTCCAACAATAGAAGAGCTCTAGATGTGAATTTTTCTACCAAAGCACATCTAAACATTTTCGATCAAAATGAACTATGCACACAAGTCATAATACATCAAATGAAGCTATTCAAGATCTCAAATCACAAAATAAAAAGAACTCAAAATGACCTATCGGGTTGGCGTTATAACTATTTCAACTTAAAACAACTACTAATATAATAAGAGCTTGAATAATATTGAGTTGAAATTTATTTTAGAAAGAAATTGTGGTTGAAAAAGGATTGTAGAACATGGTGTCATTGAAACTCATGCACATTTCTTCTTTGAATGCCATGTTACAGGTGCATTGTGGCTGAGATTACTGACCTGGCTTGGGCATATCAGGAACAGAGGTGATGCTCAACATGAATTGCAATGGGTATGCAGTATGGCCAAGAGGAAGAATGGACTTGGAGCTATTACCGGCCGTGCATATGCAATGGCAGTCTATGTCATATGGAGGGAGAGGAATCTTTTAAGGTTCCGGAAGAGCACCTATGATGAAGATAGAGTCAGTAGGGAAATAGTAGTACATATTCACATTATAGGACATAACCTTAGGAAATGGCGCAAGCCTTTGAGTCTGCTGAGTTCATACACTTAGGGGTCGTTTCGTTGGAATACGATTTATACCAGTATAAGTTATGCCGGTATAAGTTATATTGGGATAAGTTATGCTGGGATTAGTTATACTGGGATTGTTGTTTATTCATTGTTTGGTATGTTGTATTAAGAATGACAATTGCATAATTTCTAAGAAGAAGGTATAAGTTATACCAATGCTAATTACCCCACCTTCTATAAGGTATAAGTTATCCCAGTGTTAAAATTAACACCGGGATAACTTATACCTGGTTTGCTGACCAAACAGAGTATTAAGATGGTATTAAATTTTTATACCACCCTTATACCTTCTTATACTTCATACCAAACGACCCCTTAGTGAGATAGCTGAACATTATTTTGATTTCCTATTGTTAGTATAGCTAAACAAGGGACTGTCAGTTGTAATTAGGAGTGCAAGAGGTCGGATTTTGCCTGGAGTATGTAAATGATACATTTTTTGGTTAATAAAATAGCTATTTACCCCCAAAAAAAAAAGGATTGTAGAAGCTGAAGCTGAAGTTCGACGTGGAAACTTTTTCTTTTCTGGACATGGAGAACTTCATTTGAACAAAAAGATGTGGAAGTTGAAAATTTATTACTGAAAACTAGTACTTCACTTGAAATACACCTTCATACCACTGTTTCAACATTTTACTTGACGTTCAGAAATGAATTAAGTCTTTACAAATATTCATGATCAAACTAATATTTGCAAATAATAATTTAGTATTTTACGTATAATAAAAAATATTTCATGGCAAAATAGGTCTTATCTAACTAAAAAATTCAAATTTTAATTCCAAAATTTTATGGCCAAACTTTAATTTTACAAATATAAATTTAGTATGTATTTGTGGAAATGGCGTGTAGTAGCCACTAATTAACGGTGTCTTTAATTTTTATCCACTAATTACAATGCTCAGCAAAAATAGCCACTACTAATAGGGAAAAGACACATTTACCCTTTCTTCCATGCGCTTATAATGCCAAAATGCCCAAAAACCCTTTTTTTCATTCAGTCGAGGGAAAACAATTTGAGAGGGGTTTCAGGGCAAGTTGCGTATTCTCTGCTTCTTCATCATCCTCTCGCATGCAAAGGATCTTCAGTTAATCTTCCTGCTCCTTCATCTTCTCCGCCATCTTCTATGAATCGTTCGCTACTGGTAATGTGTGTTTTTTTTTATGCATTTTTGTATTTCTAAATGTGTAATCGGGTTCAATGCCGTGTGAAGTATGTTTGAAATTTCAAAAAATGATCATTATATGTTGATTCAGTGTCGGAGATGTAGTGTGATTGTGTTATTCAGAAATTTTTAGGGTTGAAATGTGAAATGTGTTTGTGGTTGATTCAATATATTTGATTATGTAGGTATATTTCATAAAAATAGTCGTAGAAATTCATAAGCTTACTGTGTTTATGAATTTTTAGTTAACTGTGTTCCTGAAATATAAGAAAGAAACGACATTAAATTTTGAAGTTGGAACTCAAAGTTAAGGACTGATTGTCCTTAACTTTTGCACATGAAAGTTGAAGTTAAGGACCAAATGTCCTTAACTTTTGAACTACAAATTTAAAGTTTAGGACCTATTGTCATTAACTTTTGAAATTTAAACTTTAAGTTAAGGACTGCTTGTCCTTAACTTTTGTATGTGACACTTGAAGTTAAGGACCAAGTCCCTGCAACTAACTGTAAGTCCTAATCTTTGTTTTCTTTTTCCTTCTTTTGTAGTGTGATAATGGAAGGAGATCGTGTGTTCGAGTTTGATGATTGGCATAATTTTATGGTGTATTGGAAAGGAGATTTACAATATAAGGAAACAATTAAAGGTTTTTTGTCGAATAGCCAGTGGAAGAAATTGAGGGATGGTATTTTTGGCAACTTCTTCCGATTACAAAGTGTAAAGTTCTCTGGTAAACTTATTTACTGTATATTGCTTTCAGAAATTGTAAATAATGAACCTGATTCAATGACATTCAAGGTATTTGATCTGAAATTAAGTTTACCCGTGATGCATTTCACATAATTACTGGTTTGAAGTCTTATTCGTCGCTCGACATCAAAGGTTTACATGAGAAAGAGAATAGGCTTTTAAGAGTCTATTTCCCTGGAAAGGATAGAATTGAGTTGGGTGATTTGTTTAGTTTTATTTCTAGTCACCCACATGGTACAGCTTCATCATTTGTTGGCAGCGATGATGATGCTTTGAAGTTGGCAACAATTTATTTTGTTGAATCTGTTTTGATGGGCAAGCGGAAGAATAGGAATGTGTCCGATCAGATAATGAAAATTGTCGACGATGACGCACTTTGCTTTTCCTTCAACTGGGGCTCTCTTTCTTATGAGACGCTATTAAAATCATTGAAGAGTTGTTTGAAGCCAAATGAGAATGAGATTGAGAAGGAGAAAGACAAAGATAAAGAGAAGGATAGCTACACTATAGTTGGCTTTCCTTTTGCCTTTTGTGTTTGGATTATGGAAGTACTTCCTATTTTCCAAGAAAAACAATTTGTGAACTTCAAAGAATCTGGTTATCCTCGGATGTTATGTTATTCTGAAATGAAGTCTCCACAGTTTGATGCTCTTTGTAGAAAATATTTCCATAATGAAAATGTAAGTTAATGTAATCACTATCTATTTTTTTGTTTATTTGTTTTAGTTGTGAATACTTATGTTTACTTTTTCTTATATAATAGTTGTTTAAGTTGATCGAGGTGTCACCATTCATTCCTGTTGAAGAAGAAGATACAGAGCCTCTTAGTGTGGAGGATCCAATTTCACAAGATCAAAGCTCAAGGTCTTCTTCCACACAATTTGACGAAGCCATACTTAAGGAAATTGTTAGAGTATGTGTTTCTGCCTTTGAATAGTATTAGTTTTTTATTTGATTATTTCTTACTTACGAACACTTTTTTTTTTATTTTATGTTTTTTTGATTCAGAGATTATCAGAGAGTTTTAAGAAGGATTTGCAAGCTGAAGTTACTAGAGTTTATCAGAAAATAGCTGTAGCAGAAAAAAAGATTGAGAATGAAATCATGGTATTTTCAGTTAGTCTAACTTTAGGACTTTGTGTCATTAAGTTTTGAACTTGGAATTCAAAGTTAAGGACTTCTTGTCCTTAATTTGTGAACTTGGAATTCAAAGTTAAGGACTGCCTGTCCTTAACTTTTGAACTTGGAAATGAAACTTAAGGACTTCTTGTCCTTATGTTTTGAACTTGGAATTCAAAGTTAAGGACTGCCTGTCCTTAANTTCTCAATCTTTACTATCTTGAACAGTGTTGAATCTTTAATTCTGAAAGCTCGCACACACCAACAACACCTATCATCATTGCATGTCAACGAATATCTTGTTGAGCTTGATCTAACAACCTTGAATTCAAAATGTCCTTTGATTGCTGTATTGGAAAAACAGTTAATTATACTCTTCTTCTTGTCAAATACTGATCCAACTTTTATTTCATCCAACGAAGCATTTTCTCTTAATATCGTAGTTGGGGATTCTTTTTGTTTCAAATTTGATCTTCGTCTAGTTATTTGAGTACATGTTTTTTCAGCAACTTCTTCGATTGCCGGTGCACTCTCTAAGACTTGAATACCCAAAGCTTGTTCGTTGTCAATCTCTATAATGCTTTGTCCTTCTACTTGAATAGAATCAAATGTTTGAAGCACCTCTTCATTTAATGGTTGAGCTTCAACCATATCTATTTCCATTATCTGTTAGCATTTGTCTTGATTGTCATGTTGAGTTTCTGTGTTGACATGTTCATTGCTTGTTGATGGAAAAACTCTTTCCGAAATATCAACTATGAAACGACAGCCCTTGAAGAGTGAATGTGTTTTTAGCAACTCTATACATGTGTGAAGATCAGAATCTTTGGATACAAGCATTCCTTTGCTTGTTCCAAGGTTGATATCCAACCATATCACTGCTTCAAACTTTTCTCTATCCAATTCAATTAGCTCAAAGATCTGTTTAATGAAATCTTCAAACCGAATTGACTCAGGTACTAGAAAAAGCTTTGTTTGATGATCAAGATATTTATAGTCTTCAGTCCATCTACCATTAAAAGCAACTATAATGCATATTGTGTCCATCCTGCAAGTCAAGAGAATGGGAAACTGAGGACATACGTTATAAAGCACTCCTTGTATAATTAAGAAGAGGTGTACTGTAAGTGCAAGACCAAGGTAAGGACTAAGTGTGCTTAATATTTTAACTTGGAATTAAAAGTTAAGGACTTCCAGTCTTTAACATTTGAACTTGGAATTAAAACTTAAGGACTGCCTGTCCTTAACTTTTGAACATGGAATTAAAAGTTAAGGACTGCCAGTCCTTAACTTTTGAACTTGGAATTAAAACTTAAGGACTGCCTGTCCTTAACTTTTGAGCCAGACATTAAAACTTAAGGACTGCCAGTCCTTAACATTTAAACCTGGATTTAAAAGTTAAGGACTGCCTGTCCTAAACTGTTTAACCTGCAAGTCAAAACTTAAGGACCGCCTGTCCTTAACATTTAAACTTGGAATTAAAAGTTAAGGACTGTCTGTCCTAAACTTTTTAACCTGCAAGTCAAAAATTAAGGACTTATGTCCTTAACTTTTCAATCTATAATTCTAACTTAAGGACTTCCTGTCCTTAACTTTTTTAATTTGAAACTCAAACTTCAGGACTTAGTATACAGAAGAACAACAACAAAGTGAAGGACATTGTGTCATTAAGTTTTTCAATTCAATTTGCAAAATGAGGACAGTAGAATCAAAGTTAAGGACATTGTGTCCTTAATTTTTGAATTCAATTTCCAAAATGAAGACACTATGTCCTTAATATTATGTGCTCAAGTTTTATAGAATTATCATAGGAGGCGATGTCCTTAAGTTTATCAATCCAGAAATTCAAAAAAAAAAAATCAAATTCTTATCTATTATATAATCAAATCAATACAAATCGGAAAAAGTATAACTATATCGAAGTAAAAATCGATAGAAACACATGAAAGTATAACTTACTGTTTATCTATGTCGATTTTTTGGATGAGAATTTTGAATTTTTCGTCCAGTTGCTGCTGCTGCGATCGCCGGCTGCTGCTGCTGCTTTTGGTTTTCGTCGAGTGTGTTATAATAGCGTAGGTATAACTTATATCAGAAGGGTATTTTCGTCCAGTCAGGTATAAGTTTATTAAAGTAGTGGCTAAAACCTAAATACATTGAAAACAATGGCTTTAAAATAAAAGCAGCTGCTTTTAGTGGCTATTTGTGCACTTCCCCTGAATTATGACCAAATGGGCCTAAACTTTTCAATTCATTGAACAATCATTTAAGCTTGAAAGAATAGTAGTCTAGTTGAAAATTCAATTTAGGCATTTTCAGATGGGTCCTACACCATCCACCACCCATCATTGAAAGAAAAATACACTATTGAGCTTTTTTTTAAAAAGAATTTAAGAAAATGGTATGATTTGTTATTTATTCCATATATAGCACATTCTTTTACAATATTAGCACAGTGTAAAAAATTATGTGCACAATTAATGAGCAACACAAATTATGGAATCACTTTTATTCTTATTTATCTTTTTATGTTCTCTGTCCTCCTATTTTTCATTCTAAATTTTATAGTTGCTTAATTTAGCAATCAAATCTCTCTGTCTTTTTATATTCTAATTTTTTAAAATCTAGCATTCAAATATTCTCCGAATATTTTCAGTACTCTGAATATTATATGAATAGTATAAATAAAATATGTCATATATATTATTTATACATATATTATACCTAATATATACATATATTAAATACCACCATTATACCACTTGTATATATATTATATACATATATGTGTATACTATTACAATACCATGTATATTCTTATTCTATGTATATATTTAATTATCTACTACTATTACATTAAAACACAATATATATACATTTAATGGCTGAAGTATTCACTATACTCTGTATATTAATACACTAAGAATATTATTGTAATTTATAAAATATTTAATACCATCATTATACTGCATAAAAAGTTATGTTGACATACAATTAAAAATAAAACTTTATACCAATGATTGATATATATATATATATATATATATATATATATATATATATATACACACACACACACACACACACA
>NW_017670645.1:315997-349861 GCF_001879085.1 Nicotiana attenuata
ATATATATATATATATATATATATATATATATATATATATATGCATAATGTACAATTCGACATTGTTTGACAGAAACATGCATGGACGTGTTAATTTGCAACAAGTAAGACACATAAAAAAATTCGAAAAAGAAGTGTAAGATATGTTTTCCAAAATGAAACATAGTGCTTTAATATCATATATGCACGTAGCAAGAGAAAGCGCATAGCTAATTACTAATGCGAAATTCAAGAGTTCTCTTCATTAGTGTTCGGCGCTAATTTAGGAAGTTGTGTCCACTAAAAGAGAAGAATTATAACCGGTTTGGACTTTTTTAAGGAATTGAATGCTCTAGATTTTTTTGGAACGTGATTCTTGGTCCATGTAATTTTTATCTTCCTGCTAAGAATGTATTTATTTAGCTGCCTCTTTTGTAAAATACCTACTGGTGCTAGGTATTTGAAAAAATTTCTTATTTATTGCCTACTTATGCTTTTTCCTCATTAATTAATTGAACAATCATTTAAGTTTGAAAGAATAGTAGTCTAGTTGAAAATTCAGTTTAGGCCTTTTTCCAGTTGCACGAGTGTCACACTTTTTTATCCAATTCTGCGTTAATAAAGTGCGTTTTCTAGGGCCATAAATATTTCCTTTAATAAAACTATTCCCAGTAATTTGTTTAAAATCATTTCTCTAAAACTCACATCCTTACTTGCGACTCTAGGAGGTGCAGCGACAGGATCGTGAGTTCATCGGATTTTCAAACTTTGATTTCTCATTCCTCAGGCAATTCTGCTACTTCAAAACTTATACCGCAGACATATTCACATATGCCAACTGACCTCACCGTCCTTGTGTGGGCCAGAATACACTTCGAGGTCACATTAATTACATCGTTAAGCATTTAATTAATTAAAACTAATTGTTAAAACTACAGAATATGTATATCCGTGTTTAGTATACACTCATAGTATGTTCGGAAAGCCACCTACGAATTGAATGTGTGTAGTTGAGTGTAATTATGCAGTTTGGTATATTTGTTTGACCAAGTAATTATTTGGTCAGCACAAAATTAAATGTAATTGAGCTATAATTATACTCTTCAATTCTCAAAGGTAGGCGAGAATTGCTGGTAATTACATTGTGTAATTACAAGCTAACGTAACTTTTTAAATTCTCTTTTATTTTATTTTTCAAATATACTGAGTACAATAAGTATAACTCACACACCTGACTTGCAACATAATAGCCTAGATATCACATTGCAAATCTATAGCCCAAAAATAATAGGCTAATTCCCGAAAAAACAGCTTATTTCACACAATCAACTACTGTTATTGCTCCCTCTTTATACAACCAATTGTTTTCATTCTCTTGATTTCCTTTGATTATTAAGCATTTGATAAAAAAATGCAAATAAGCCACAACGCAACTCAAAAATCCTATCCTGAATAATACATATTATCTAAAGGTAAGTAATTCAAACACCTTTATGTGCAATTGCTGAAGCAATCCAACAGGATAAAAGAAAAATAAAAAATTGATAAATGAATTGTAGAATTCCTCCAACGCGTGTTTCATATAGCACATACACGAAAAAGAAGAAGAGAAGGAAGTGTCAAACTTCTGTAGAGACCTCTTACACGCTAACAATGTATATACATCCTTACAAACTGAAAAAATATATATTTATACACAAATATACACATTTATACACAATTATACAATATTGTATTAACTTGTATAAACATGTATAATAGTGTATAAGAGGTGTCTGTATATCCATATACACAATTATACACTATTATACAGTGTCGATACAACCTGCTACATAGTTATGATTTTCCAGAACTTCAAACTTCAAACTTCAGAATTTTCCAAAATTACCAGAACTTCAAACTTCAAAATCCTCCAAAATTAGTGGTTGTTTGTTGGTGCAAATCAAGTTTGAGAGCTATTTATTTTCAGATCTGTGTGTATTTTCATGTTTCTTTCAAAAATCTTCTTCGTTCTTCTGCTTGCCACCATGGACGACAGAGTCTTTCTTCGAGCCTTCTTCGAGCCATTAATGGCAGAACTGCGTGGGGGTAAAGGAGGGGGAATAGCGGGGGCTAGGTTAAGAGAGGATGAGGGATCTATGTGGGTTAGAGAGAAAGAAGTGAGAGGCGGTGAGAGAGAGTAGGGAATGAAGAAAGAAGAAAATAATAAAAACCCTAAAAGTATGTCTTTAATAGTGGGCTAAAGGCTGAAAAGTTTCTTTCAAGTTATGTACAACATGGGCTATATAGGGTAAGAACTTCAAATGTGGGCCATTTTCGATTGGGCTATTAGGCCAAGTGACGTGGGTTGTAATTCTTTCTTTCTTTTACACTATTTCTCTTCAATTTTTCTTAGTCTCATTTTCTAACCTTAATTGTTGCTTATGTTGTGCTTTCATAATATTTTGCAACTTATCATTTTTTTGCTTCTTCCTTTATTATTATTTATATTTTTATCAATCTTAGTTATTAAACACAATTTTGTATTTTACTAGATTTATTTTCTATTCATCATTAATATAAATATTTACTAAAAATACCTTATAAACTAATATCTATCTTTTTACTAGTTAAAAGTACAACAAATTATAAATTTCATATTATATTCAAATGAGTTCATAAAAAATTTAAAATCATAAGCGAAATATTTATTAGTTATATTAAGTTAAAATATTACTTATTTGGAATGTAACGACCAGGTCGGTCGTTTTGAGAGTACTTGTGATGACCTGATAGGTCATCTTAAGATTTAGAACCAAACTCTATATTCCGAAGCCTAAATATCTCATTTGCTTTCTTGATTTGCGTGCATGGTCCGGCTATTTTTCCGGAAGGCTTATATGTTAAAAACTGATAAGAATAGGAATGTTTGCCTTAAAAATTAATTTAAGTTGACATCGGTCAACATTTTGAGTAAACGGACCCAGATCCATATTTTTACGATCCCGGTGGGTTCGTATCGTAATTTAGAACCTGGGCGTATGCCCGGAATCGAATTCTGAGGTCCCTAGCTCGAGATATAAATTTTCGTTGAAAATTGAAAGTTTGAAAGTTTAATGATTTCTAAGAAGTGACTGATGTTTGGCCTTGTTGATACCGGGTCCGTATTTTGGTTCCAGAGCCCAGTGCAGATTCATTATTATATTTATGACTTGCCTATGGGATTGGGTGAGAAACGGAGTTGGTTTGACGTGTTTCGAACGTGAAAATAGAAGTTTTAAAGTTTTCTTGAAAATTTCATTTGATTTGGTGTTCAATTTGTAGTTCTAAGTGTTGTTTTGGCGATTTGATCGCGCGAGCAAGTTCGTATGATTTTTTAGGACTTGTGTGCATGTTTTGTTTGGAGCCCCGAAGGCTCGAGTGAGTTTCGGATAGGCTACAGGGTGAATTGAACTTAGAAAATCTGGTGTTTTTGTTGCAGCTGGTTTTCTGGTGTGTTGTGCTTCGCGATCGCGAAGCCATTCTCACGGTCGCGAAGGGGATCTAGGTTGGGGGCAGATCCATTCTCACGGTCGCGACCCTTTACACGCGAACGCGTAGCATTAGCTAGGCTGGGCAGGGGACTTGTGTTACACCCCATGTTTTCGTACGTAAAAGTATGTCGCAAGTCAACGGATATAACCTATGAAATAAGATCATCTGCGAAAATACATCAGTAAAGTTAATCATGTTAACGAGGAGGTTACAAATATTTAAGATCACGAATACCAAGTACCAAGAGGGTTTGAAGGCTTAGAAGCTAAATGAATTGAAGAAAATAAGTTTCGTCAAAAGTCGACAAGTTGGTATATTATAACATGTACTTTTGGGGTGCGACTAGGGTGATTAAGATTATAAGGAGATTATGCTATGAGATATTTTAGTCGTATGATAGTTGTGTGTTATGTTTTGAAGTCAAGCGAGTTGTGGAACAAAAGTTGGAAAAGGTCATCACAAGTTCCATTCATAAATGTGTTGAAACATAAGCCAAATGCAACTGAGCTTTTCTCCCAATATACTTGGAATTAGGGGATGATCTACCTACCAAATTGAAGATCTATGAGTATAGTTTCTAACTCATTAAACCATTTGTCTATACGACGTCGGAGTAGAGAGATATTCGTATTTTGCGAGACTGCGCAGGCTGGTAGGTGAAAAGTAGGTGCATCACCTACTTGCCAAAAGGAGAGGCCTCAATTAAGTCGGCCAAAAACACAAACTCTAGGTTATTTCGGATGCTACGATGTGATTCTAGTGCCGAAAACCCCGGACAACTTGCTAGCTTCTCTTTCTCCTTTATGTAGCTGTGTTGGGGGACTGATTTTTGATGGAGAAGCACTAGGTTTCGTGGTTCTACTCAATCCAAGGTAAGTTTATGCTTCTCCTTTCATTATCTATGCTTGTACGAGTTGTAACTCGACCGTAAAGGCTAGACCTAGCGAGTTTTGAATGAGTGGTATGTTGTTTGTTGTTGCATCTGTGTTGGCTTAAGTTGTATTGATTGCTGGTTTATAGGATAAGAGGCTTAATTATGTACAGTTGGTTGTGTTGCTCAATTTGAAAGAAAAGACAAGTCGAAACATGTTTTAGTAAACCGCAAAATCAGTTTTGAGTTGTTGAACTTGTAGGACTGTTTTGTGGGTTGTTTCATGTTGCTGTTGGGTTGTCTATTTTGCTACTGTTTTTATGGAGTTTGGGAGGAGAAAGAGTGTGGAGAAACAACATATAATGGTAGGGTGGTTGGCTGGTCGTTCGTCGTTACATTTTTAGGTTGTTGGACACTACTTTGGTTGCCGTTTTATGTATGAAGTGATTAGGGTGTGTGGGCTATTTTGTGGTATATTCTGATGGAGATAAGGTTAGAGCATGATGAATACATGTTGTTATTGTTGTGTTCTTGCAGTTGTTGGTATATGGTATTGGAGGAGGGCCTTGTTATAGGGGAGATACTGCCAAAATTTACGTAAACAAGCTACTAGTTTAAGTTGCAGACTTAGCCTTTACTTAGCACTGATTTTGAATCTCCTTATGCTGTGGTAGATTAAATTGAGTTGTTTGAAGAATTGCTTGGAAGACATTAAGGACTCAACTGAGTTAAGGTATGTTAAGGCTAAACCTTTTTTTCGTTTTGGCATGATCCAGTAACTACATGTGTTTGATAACGAGACATAAAGAGAAGTTCATATTCCTGAATTTATGTACATTATCCTAGTCTCATAAGTTACAACATTCTCCCTTATCGGGACTTCATATTCAGTTTAGTTTGTCTTCTTTCAACCAAGAGAGCAGAGAGTCAATATATATATATATATATATATATATAGTATTACAGTATTTTCACCACCATCGAGCTATAATCGATGGGCAGGCCCCTATTGGGCAACCTCTGATCAGATGGTGAGTTATATACCGAGCCTACTATGGTCGAGCGCCTATGAGCGAGCCCAGAATGGCCAAGATACAGAGCCTAGTATGGCCGAGCGCCTATGAGCGAGCCTACTACGGCAGAGCAGATACACATACCGAGCCTTATAAGGCCGGACAACTATTTTACTTACTATATTGAGAGAGTTCAGTCAGTATCAGCAGGTAAGTATATCTTCAGATTATCTTGGACTCCTAGTTACTTTTAGTTATTATATTATCAGTTCAGCTTCAGCTTTTAGTTATTCTTTCACCTTACATACTCGGTACATTATTTCGTACTGACATCCCTTTTGCCGGGGACGCTGCATTTCATGCCTGCAGGTCCTCATTGACAGTTGGACAGACCCTCATCAGTAAGCTCCACTTCCTCGGAATTACTAGGTCTAGATCTTGGAGTCTATTTTATATATAGATTTGATGGGTAGGTCGAGGCCCTATCCCGACCATGTTACAGTTCAGTTATCTCTAGAGGCTTGTAGACGAGGCTTGTATATTTTTATATCAGTAGATGTTCATGGCGGCTTCATCAGCCTGCACAGTTATACATATCAGCTTTTGGGTATGTTTACCCTATAGATAAGAGAGAGATTATTTTTAGATGATTCAGAATATGGCCTCATTGGCCTAAGTTGAGGTTTACCCCTCTAGAGTTCTTAGTTACAGTGTGGTACACTCGGGCCGAGTACGGCACCGGGTGCCGGCCACGCCTCTTCAAGTTTGGGGCGTGACAAACTTGGTATCAGAGCAGTTCTGTCCTAGGGAGTCTACAAGCCGCGTCTAGTAGAGCCTTATTTATAGATGTGTTGTGCACCACATTATATAAACAGAAAGCTACAAGGCATTTAGGAGTATGTTTCCCTTCTTTCAAATCCACATCGTGCTATATAGCTGAGTTATAAGAGTTCGAGCCAAGACTTACGTTTGTTAAATATAGAGATGCTTGAAATTTGAAAAATTATAGCTAGCCAGAGGGCTACTACAATAAGAGGTTAGGGCACTAGTAGAGAGAGAATTCTTGACAATATGGCCCAGTTTGAGGCCCTATCAGATCGTGCATACCGGATGTGCGAATTTCCTACTTAAAACCCTAAGACGGGAATATCTAGTATACCCAGCAAATAGCAGGCCATGAGAGTATTAGAAGGTAAAAGTGTAAGTTTCAACAGATAACATAAGCAAGGTGAAGAATGATACGAGGTACCCAATTAATGAAGATTATCCAAATTTTAAATTAAGGCAGAGAAATATAAGGCTTCTAAGTTACCTTCAACAGAAATAAAGGTACGTACAATTGGCCACACCCATCTCAGTTATGTCATATGGGATCTAACATATATAGTTTAAGAGAAGATGGAATATTAGGATCCAGCTTGGGTTAGAGTAACCCAGAATGGTGGATTGAGCCAGGGGAGCTAAAAAAAAAATTAATTAAAAAAAATAAAAATAAAAAGCATTTTGTTGAGATTTTCTAACTAAGGTAATAAATAGATATATTAGCAGGAGAATAAGAAGAGAGTAAATAAAGCATTACGAGTAAGATGTGATAAAAGTGTGGTAACGGTAAATCATAATATGACAGGATGACAAGAGGTGGCAGTCCTTGAGACTATAAAAGAGTATAAGCCATAAAGTTATACCCTCATTTCGAGAAAATGAGTTGGCGACTCCAATACCAGAAGGCTAACTTAGACCCCCCGGCGTAATAGAAATCAACATAGGTTAGTAAAAAAGAAAAAAAATCGAACATGATTTAGGGACCAAGAGATTCGATAATAGTCAGTATCGTAAGAATTTCAGAAATTTTGTTTCGAAAATGATAGAATGGACAACGGAAGAATAACCTTTAAAGTTCATTCAGGAAGACGTTTTCCTAAAGCAAACAATGTGAGCAGGGTTATGCTTAAGGGACTAAGTGTGCCAATTACACTAGGTTTCACCCTCGCGCATAAGAAATTCACTTATCCCTTGTATTGAAGGGTTATCGCAGGCGAGTAAGAGTCAATGAAGATGTGAAAAGATGCCAGAGATGAAGAGGTAGCTATGGACTAGTAAAGGGAGAATGCAGTAAAACGGCGAAAGGGGTGAGACTGCATTTATTCAGATCCTACAGATATGTTACGATTCCAGAACATTATTCAAGCACGATGTCGGGAGAGGCAGTAAGGGTTTCCACACAATATGTTATTGATAAACGGGTGCGAATGAACATTTGATACATTAGGAGCCAGTGCAAAAGGTAAGTTAAGACAAGAGACATAACCCAAGAGAGGTTACACAGAATATAAATATGAGCATGGACTGACGAGTAGTTAGTATTGATTCAGAAAGTGCTTGGTTATGGCTACACAAGAGGTCTCAGATAAATCAGTAGATCATGTAAGATAAACGTAGTGAAACCCAGCATAGGAAATTCAGTCTCTGAGATACGACATTGTAATCCTTGAGAAATATTTAGATAGGAGTTGGGGTAGTAAAAGGTACAGTATAAGTGTTATGGAAATAAAAGAGAGTGACTGGGAGACAACTGAAATTTCAATTAAGAAGCAACCCTACGAGCACAAGGGCGCGGAGGTAAGTGACTAAGGATAATGATAGGCGAGTAAGAACATCAGAAATTCTGTGGGGTATACAGTGTAATAAGTTCGCGGCTTTACAAGAGTCAGAAGGCCTTCCCTAAGCACTGCAACGAAAGACTAGCTGTGAAAATAAAGAAGAAGGCTTCAAGCTAAGCATAGTGACCTAAAGAGGAAATGATCTTATAACAACAGTCTCACCACAACATTGTACACACCCCATAAGAAAGTGGCACCTATCGTGCCTAATGAACGTGAAAAAAAAAAGTAATATTCGAGATTATATGAGTTGCACAAAATTCCAATAGGTATGGGCACTAAGATAAGCCAAGTACTCATGCAACAAGTGGCAGAACGACTATGAAAAGTAATTGCTTACTTTTTAAAGAAGGATGAAAAGGCGCAAAAGGAATTATTCGATCAATGACTCAGAAGTTAGTTACATTATGAATGCACTTAAGATTTCTAAGTCTTATCCATGCAGCATATATGTTGACAATGATATAGCTACAGGAGACTCCAGTATAAGTTAAAATAAAGAACTGAGTCCACGTCACAGAAAAAAGATTCAATTGCTAGAAGGTTATACCATGGATGTTCTATAGCGTCTAGGAGGGGCTAAAGTAATAACTAATACCCTTAGCTGCAGATCAGATGATAAAGTAATCCTACTTAAAGGCTAAGATAGAAGAGGAAACTAAAGAGTTACATCAGCTAAGTGAATTAGGAGTCTGATTATTAGACCACGATGAGTATAGAAATCGTGATTCAGAACATTGTAGAATCACTCTAAATATCAGAGGTACAAAAGAGATAGTACAATTGCCATATTCTATAATGGCTCTACGATAAATCTGGTTAGAACAGTACCAACCTCATAAGAAGTCAGTGTGAAGCTTTAGTTGGATTGTGTATGCACATGATGTGCAAGTATTATAGTACAGCTTTAAGGTGTGGATGTGAATTTCACCTATGTGGAAGGGAGGTTATGAAAGAGATAGAAGATATGATGCAATATTTAAAGGTAAGTAAGGTACATGTGAAGAAGGTACGAGATGCCCAAGTACAGAGGGTTTTGAATACTCCATACTTCAGGTAGAGGGCTAGAAGCGCTGTGATTCAGTATCCAAAAAGTACACTAGTGTTGTCAGTAGCATATCTTCCACCCTATGGGTTTCAGGTGTCGAGATGTCTAGTTAAGAGAGTAAAGAAGAGTTAGAGACAGCGTGATGTCTCGCTTGAGCTTCCACAAAACATATGGAAATTTATGGGGCTAGCAAGTTAAAAGAAGGTTGGGAGTAGTATAGATAGATATGTGTCGGTCGCAAGCTAGAGTATGGTATAGTGACAAGGTTTTAGGTGGATAAGAGTAAGGATAAGAAAAGGTGGGTGAGAAGGTGATGAGAATAGGTAAGGCCTCGGGATTAAGCCCATCAAAACAAGAGGGTTGATGAATTCCACAAGTTATAGAAAGCTCAGTATAGTCTGAATAAGCTCTGAGAAGTCTAAGACTATGAGTGATTTGAAGAGATGAAATGTTACCCTGGTTGTAGAATAAGGGTGAAATTGTGATAGATAAGAGGATCACATTAAGGCCTTTGATTGGGTAACGATTCAAAGAAATGGTATTTCATGAATTGTACAGGATTAAAATACCCCCATAAGGTGAATCATGTTGGGATGCTATGAAATACAATTAATGAAGTATTGTATCGTCCCTAGGTGGATCAGGAAAATAACTTCAGATGTTCCCCGATGCAACGTGGGCCCTTACGACAATGTATTACGTAAGAGGTTTCAAGTTATCAGTGGTAGATTATAGATCAACATAAGGTGAATCAACAATAGGAGGATAAGAATTCCAAAGTATTAGATGAGATTAGGTCGTCATTCTTAAGATGAACAGTAATGAGGAAGAACTAAAGGACTTAGATTTATACATATAGGATAAGCAGCGAGAGAGTAACCTGGAGTTGGATAGCAGACCTCAGTAATACTAAATCGATGTAAGTGTTATGGTGTATTATAACCTACCAAGATGTAGTAAAGCCATAAGGATAGATATACAAGGCTACGAAACAAGATATAGCAACAGTCGTAAGTTCAACAAAGTACCAAGCGAAGGACTTCAGTACACTATAGATGACAATAGGGACAACCTGCCATAGTTCTGTATATGTTCCCAAAGAGAGGACTAGAGATTGGCCAAAAGCTGGAGGAGAAGTACAGAAGAGTTGCATAGGTGCACATACAAGGACAAAGTCATACAGGCTGCATGACAGAAGGTCGAAATATTTAGGAGATTGGAAGAATTCTGACAACAATTCGTGGTGTGAGAAAGAGGACTAAAGGGGGAATGCCCTGGCCTACGGATTACTTCACAAAACAATTGCCCAGATGTCAAGGACAGTACTAAATTATTCGTCAGAGCTATAGATTATGAGACTGATAAGCGAACCAGTCAACATTCGAGGACGAATGTTCCAAAGGGGGGAATGATGTTACACCCCATGTTTTCGTACGTAAAAGTATGTTGCGAGTCAACGGATATAAGCTATGAAATAAGATCATCAGTGAAAATACATCAAGAAAGTTAATCATGTTAACTTTGAGGTTACAAATATTTAAGATCATGAATACCAAGTACCAAGAGGGTTTGAAGGCATAGAAGCTAAATGAATTGAAGAAAACAAGTTTCGTCAAAAGTCGACAAGTTGGTATGTTATAACATGTACTTTTGGGGTGCGACTAGGATGATTAAGATTATAAGGAGATTATGCTATGAGTTATTTTATTCGTATGATAGTTGTGTGTTATGTTTTGAAATCAAGCGAGTTGTGGAACAAAAGTTGGAAAAGGTCATCAAAAGTTCCATTCATAAATGTGTTGAAAATTAAGTCAAATGCAACAGAGCTTTTATCCCAATATACTTAGAATTAGGGGATGATCTACCTACCAAATTTAAGATCTATGAGTATAGTTTCTAACTCATTAAACCATTTGTCTATACGACGTCGGAGTAGAGAGATATTCGTATTTTTGCGAGACTGCACAGGCTGGTAGGTGACAAGTAGGTGCATCACCTACTTGCCAAAGGGAGAGGCCTCAATTAAGTCGGCCAAGAGGGGAATTTTAAGGGATAATTAACTCATTTATTTCACTCATATTTCAGACCATTTAAACTAGAGTGAACCCCTGCAACTCCTCCCCAAAAATCCCACGCAAACACTATGTTATTTCGGATGTTACGATGTGATTCTAGTGCCGAAAACCCCAGACAGCTTGCTACTTTCTCTTTCTCCTTCATGTAGCTGCGTTGGGGGACTGATTTTTGATGGAGAAGGACTAGGTTTCGTGGTTCTACTCAGTCCAAGGTAATTTTATGCTTCTCCTTCCATTATATTGCTTGTACGAGTTGTAACTCGACCATAAAGACTAGACCTAGCGAGTTTCGAATTAGTGGTATGTTGTTTGTTGTTGCATCAGTGTTGGCTGGTTGTGAACTTATTTTTAAGTTGAATTGATTGATGGTTTATAGGATAAGAGGATTAATTATGTACTGTTGGTTGTGTTGCTCAATTTGAAATAAAAGACAAGTCGAAACATGTTTTAGTAAACCGAAAAATCAGTTTTGAGTTGTTGAACTTGTGGGACTATTTTGTGGGCTGTTTCGTGTTGCTGTTGGGTTGTCTATTTTGCTACTGTTTTTATGGAGTTTGGGAGGATAAAGAGTATGTAGAAACACAACATATGTCAGGGTGTTAGGCTGGTCGTTCGTTGTTACATTTTTAGGTTGTTGGACACTACTTTGGTTGTCGTTTTATGTATGAAGTGATTAGGGTGTGTGGGCTATTTTGTGGTATATTCTGATGGAGATAAGGTTAGAACATGATGAATACATGTTGTTATTGTTGTGTTCTTGATGTTGTTGGTATATGGTATTGGAGGAGGGCCTTGTTATAGGGGTGATGCTGCCAAAATTTACGTAAACAAGCTACTAGTTTAAGTTGCGGACGTAGCCTTTACTCAGCACTGATTTTGAATTTCCTTATGCTGTGGTAGATTAAATTGAGTTGTTTTAAGAATTGCTTGGAAGGCATTAAGGACTCAACGGAGTTAAGGTATGTTAAGGCTAAACCTTTCATTCATTTTGGCATGATCTAGTAACTACATGTGTTTGATAACGAGACATAAAGAGAAGTTCATATTCCTGAATTTATGTACATTATCCTAGTCTCATAAGTTACAACATTCTCCCTTATTGGGACTTCATATTCAGTTTAGTTTGTCTTCTTTCAACCAAGGGAGCAGAAAGTCAATATATATATATACAGTATCACAGTATTTTCACCACCAACGAGCTATAATCGATGGGCAGGCCCCTATTGGGCAACCTCTGATCAGATGGTGAGTTATACACCGAGCCTACTGTGGCTAAGCGCCTATGAGCGAGCCCAGAATGGCCGAGATACAGAGCCTAGTATGGCCGAGCGCTTATGAGCGAGCCTACTACAGCAGAGTAGATACACATACTGAGCCTTATAAGGCCGGACTGCTATTTTACTTACAATATTGAGAGAGTTCAGTCAGTATCAGCAGGTAAGCATATCTTCAGATTATCTTGGACTCCCAGTTACTTTTAGTTATTATATTATCAGTTCAGTTTCAGCTTTTAGTTATTCTGTCACCTTACATACTCGGTACATTATTTCGTACTGACGTCCCTTTTGCCGGGGACGCTGCATTTCATGCCTGCAGGTCCTCATTCACAGTTGGACAGACCCTCATCAGCTTGGTTGGTAAGCTCCACTTCCGGATTTACTAGGTCTAGATCTTGGAGTCCATTTTATATACAGATTTGATAGGTAGGTCGAGGCCCTGTCCCGACCATGTTACAGTTCAGTTATCTCTAGAGGCTTGTAGACGAGTATTATATATTTTTATTTCAGTAGATGTTCATGGCGGCTTCATCGGCCTGCACAGTTATACATATCAGCTTTTGGGTATGTTTACCCTATAGATTAGAGAGAGATTATTTTCAGATGATTCAAAATATGGCCTCATCAGCCTAAGTTGAGGTTTACCCCTCTAGAGTTCTTAGTTACAGAGTGGTATGCTCGGGCCGAGTACGGCACCGGGTGCCGGCCACGTCTCTTCAAGTTTGGGCCGTGACAACTTGAGGTTACACTACGCGAACGCGAGTCTGGTCTCGCGAATGCGGAGTTCAAGGGGCTAAACCTTCACGAACGCGTGTAGCCTCTCGCGATCGCGTAAGCCTAACAGGCACTGCTCTTCGCGAACGAGTCAGTCACGTGAACGCAATAAATACCTGACGCGCAGTTATTAAAAACAGAACCAAAACGAGATTATTGCCATTCTTTCAAAATTTCAAAACTAGAAGAACTAGAGGCGATTTTCCCAAGAGATTTTCTTCCCCAATTTGTTGGTAAGTGATTCTAACCTACTTTCTTTCAATTACCCATTACATTTCATGAGTTTTCACCCTAAATTCTACGATTTTCATGGTGGAAATTGGGGGTTTGGGTAGATTTAGGGTTTTTTTGTATAATTGGAATTTAGACCTCGAATTGAGGTCGGACTTCAAAACAAATTGCATAATCGGGCTCGGGGGTGAATGGGTAAATGGATTTCGGTCCGAACCTCGGGTTTGGACCAAGCGGGCCCTAGGTCAATTTTTGACTTTTTGGGGGAGAGTTTGGGAAATCTAAATTTATGCATTGTAGTTGATTCCTTTAGCAATATTTGATGTTATTGAGTTAATTGTGGCTAGATACGAGTGGTTTGGAGGCGGATTCAAGGAGAAAGGCCCCGGTAGAGCTTTGAATTGACTGCGGAATGAGGTAAGTGTTATGTCTAACCTTGACTTGAGAGAATTTGGAACCCTCAAACTATGTGTTATGTAATTCTCATGTGAGTGGCGTATATGTGAGGTAACGAGTGCTTATACGCCGCCGAATTATCTGTTTTTCCTGATTTTTCGCTTTTCCTTAATTATTTCCTTCCCTGTCTTAACTGTTATATGCTCTTAATGCTTTCCATGCTTAACTGCTACTTGTTATCCAATATTTGCTCCTGTTAATGATGTTAGCTCTTCAATAGTTTCATGATTTCCTGTTATTTGCTTAAATTGACTTACTTGCACTTCTAATTGTCAATTGCTGGATTGGTCTCGCTGTGTAGTATTGCTCGTGTAGATTTCTATATTGTATAAGGTCCCATTTCGTTCAGTTTGGTATTTATTGATCGTAAAGACTTTGTGGTTTGACCTGTTGATATGACTGTGCTTTGAGTATTTGGTACTGATATGGTTGGATTGGGCTGCACGCTGTAGTAGGTGTAATAAGGGTGGATTGATATGGTGGAATAAGGGTGACTATGTACTATACGGTGGGATCGGGTTGCCTCCGCAGCAGGTGAAATAAGGGTAGATTGATATAGTGAAATAAGAGTGAACTATGATACTGATATTGAAATATGGTGGGATCGGGTTGCGCGCCGCAACAACCTATATGTTTCCATTTCTTGAGTTGTGTTGGTTTCCGGTATTTTTACTTGAACTGTTAAAGATTGGTAATTCTGGACGACACTAGTGTATTCTTGAGGCTATGGTTATTATTTTCGTTTGACTATTTAATTCTGTTCAGTATTCCTATTTTCTGCCATTTTTATATACTGCGTACAGGTTGTAGTATAGGTGACCTGCCTTAGCCTCGTCACTACTTCGTCGAGGTTAGGCTCGACACTTACCAGTACATAAGGTCGGTTGTACTGATCCTACACTCTGCATTTCTGTGCATATTTTGGAATCGGTCCTAGCGGTGGTTATTAGTGTGCTCGGATTGGACAGTTGTGAAGGCTTGAGGTATGGCTGCTCAGCACCCGCAGCTCCTGGAGTCCCCTTCCTCTTTCTATTTAGCTGTGTATTTCCATTCAGACAGCTTTGTATTTATTTTTGACCCTTGCATGTATTACTCTAGAAGCTTGTGCACTTGTGACACCAGGTTCAAGGATTTGTAATAGATGTTTGGCTGGTTTAGCTTCCGCATATACACTTTAGATTATTTCAGTTATTTCAGTTCTTTCTTAATATTAACATTTAAACTGTTAAAAGATATAAGTTGTTCTAACGTTGGCTTGCCTAGCAAGTGAAATATTAGGCGCCATCACGGTCCCAAAGGTGGAAATTCCTGGTCGTGACAAGTTGGTAGCAGAGCACTAGGTTACATAGGTCTCACGAGTCACGAGAAAACTTAGTAGAGTCTAGAGGATCGGTATAGAGACGTTTGTACTTATCTCTAGAGGCTATGGAGTTAGGAACGGTTTCACTTCTATTCTTCTCCGTCGTGCGATTTTATTCTATCGTTGCTGATTGGACCCTTCTATTCTGTTCTCTCACAGATGGCGAGAACGCGTACCGCATCTTCAGTTGAGCACCAGCTAGAGCCCCAGTGGTAGCTCCTATGAGGGGTAGAGGCCGAGGCCGAGGCCGTGCCAGAGGCTGAGGCAGGGGTAGGGCTCCGCCCAGAGCTCGAGCAGCAACACCAGCAGCAGAGCCTCAGGTGGAGTTTGACGATGAGGTTCCAGCCCAGGCTGTGCCTGTCAGACCAGCTCAGGTCCCGGAGGGGTTCATCGTCACCTCAGTGCTTCAAGATTCTTTGGTCCTTTTGGTGGGCCTTATGGAGAGTGTGGCTCAGGCTGGTACATTTCCTGTGGCACCAACCGTCTCTCAGGCTGCGGAAGCAGCACAGACTCCCGCAACTCACACTCCGGAGCAGATGGCTCCCCAGTTTCAGACTCCAGTTGGGGTAGTTTAGCTGGGTGTTGTGGCACAGGCCGGTGATGGATCAGCTATGTCTTTTGAGGCTTTATGGAGATTGGACAAGTTTACTAAGCTCTTTCCAGTTCACTTCAGTGGTGCATCTATAGAGGACCCCAAGATTATCTTGACAGCTGTCATGAGGTGCTACGGAACATGGGTATTGTGGAGACCAATGGGGTTGATTTTGCTGCATTTCGGTTGTCGGGTTCCGCCAAGAAATGGTGGAGGGATTATGTGTTGACCAGACCAGCTGGGTCGCCTACTCTTACTTGGGACCAGTTCTCTCAGCTATTTCTTGAGTGTTCCTTCCCATCACTGAGAGAGAGAACTACTGCAGGCAGTTTGAGCGCCTCCAGTAGGGCAGTATGACCGTAACCCAGTATGAGACCCGCTTTGTGGACTTAGCCCGTCATGCTATTCTTCTGCTTCCTAGTGAGAGAGAGAGAGAGAGGGTGAGGAGGTTTATTGAGGGACTCGCTTATCCAATCAAGTTGTAGATGGCCAAGGAGACCGGGAGTGAGATTTCTTTTTAGACGGCTGCCAATGTTACCAGGCGAATCGAGGATGTTCTTTCATAGGAGAGGGAGTAGGGGTCAGATAAGAGGCCCCGTCATTATAGTGGTTTTAGTGGTGCCTCATCTGGAGGCAGGGGTACTTTTCGTAGGGGCCATCCTCCCAGGCCATATCAGTCAACGCTTTAGGCATCTCGCAGCGCTTTAGGGAGTCGTGTCCTTATGTGCCTTATTTTGGGCAGGCAGCCTACAGTGCACCGCCAGCTCCTATCAGTGCACCTCCTATTCAGAGTTACTACCATGGTCATCTGACCCGTTCGAGCCAGTCTCAGTTTCAGTAGCCACAACACTAGAATGGATGTTGTGAATATGGTGGTTTTGGGCATATCAGGAGGACTTGTCCGAGATTATTGGGCGGCATGCCACAGTAGAGTTCTCATGCCATGATTCCGGAACCGATTGCATCACCGCCCACTCAGCCAGCTAGAGGTAGGGGTCAAGGAGCCAGAGGTAGAGGTCAGACCACTAGAGGTGGAGGTCAGGCTATTAGAGGTGGAGGTCAGGCCGCTAGAGGTGGAGGCCATCCAGCAAGAGGCCGTCATAGAGATGTAATTTAGAGTGGTGGGGCCCAGCCCAGATGATTTGCCTTTTCAGCCAGGCCTGAGGCTGAGTCTTCTGACGCGTTTATCATAGGTACGGTTTCAGTTTGCAGTAGAGATGCCTCAGTTCTATTTTATCCGGGTTCTACTTATTCATACGTGTCATCCTATTTTGCTTCATATTTGGTTATGCCTCCTAATTATTTGTGTGCTCCTGTGTATCTGTCCACACCTTTGGGAGATGCTATTATGGTAGAACGTGTTTATCGTTCGTGTGTGATTACCATTGGGAGTCTTGAGACTAGTGTATATCTTCTACTTCTCGATATGGTTTGTTTTGATGTTATTTTGGGTATGGATTGGTTGTCACCTTATCATGATATATTGGATTGTTACGCCAAGACAGTGATCTTAGCCTTGCCAAGGTTGCCTCGATTAGAGTGGAGAGGGACTCCTGGCCATTTTACCAGCAGGGTTATCTCTTATATGAAGGCTCGACATATAGTCGAGAAGGGGTGTCTAGCTTATTTGTCTTATGTCCGTGATTCTAGTGCGGAGGTTCCTTCTTTGGATTCTGCGCCAGTGGTTCGTGAGTTCCAGAGGTGTTTCCTACAAATCTGCTGGGGATGCCACCCGGCAAAGATATTGACTTCTGCATTGATTTGGCCCTTAGCATTCAGCCCATTTCTATTCCTCCATACCGTATGGCCCCGCCAGTGTTGAAGGAATTGAGGGAGCAGTTGCAATATTTGCTCAGTAAGGGCTTCATTAGACCTAGTGTCTCGCCCTGGGGTGCGTCTGTGTTGTTCGTGAAGAAGAAGGATAGATCGATGAGGATGTGCATAATTATCGATAGTTTAACAAAGTCACTATCAAGAACAAGTATCCATTGTCGAGGATTGATGACTTATTTGATTAGCTTCAGGGTGCCAAGGTGTTTTCAAAGATTGATTTGAGGTCTGGTTACCATCAGTTGAGGATTAGGGCATCCGATGTCCCTAAGACAGCTTTTTGGACTCGGTATGGGCATTATGAGTTTCTAGTGATGTCATTTGGGCTAACAAATGCCTCAGCAGCATTCATGGATTTGATGAACCGGGTGTTCAAGCCTTATCTGGATTCCTTTGTGATTGTGTTTATTGATGATATCTTGATCTACTCCCGCAGTCGAGAGGAGCACGAGCAGCATCTTCGGATCGTACTTCCGACTCCGAGAGACATCCAGTTATATTCTAAGTTTTCAAAATGCGAGTTTTGGTTGAGCTCAGTTGCCTTCTTGGGGAACGTTGTATCAGCAAAGGGCATTCAGGTGGATCCTAAGAAGATTGAGGCAGTTCAGAACTGGCCTAGACCTGCATCAGCTACGGAGATTCGGAGTTTCTTGGGATTGGCAGGTTATTACCGTCGGTTTGTGGAGGGGTTTTCATCTATAGCAGCCCCGTTAACCAGGTTGATCAGAAGGGTGCCCCGTTCAGATGGTCGGACGAGTGTGAGGCGAGCTTCCAGAAGCTCAAGACTGCTCTGACTATGACACCAGTGTTGGTGTTATCCAAAGGTGTAGGATCTTATATGGTATATTGTGATGCATCTGGTATTGGACTTGGTGCGGTATTGATGCAGGGTGGCAAGGTGATTGCATATGCGTCGCGGTAGCTGAAGGTTCACGATAAGAATTACCCTGTTCATGACTTACAGTTGGTAGCCATTGTTCATGCGCTGAAGATTTAGAGGCATTATCTTTACGGCGTGTCATGTGAGGTATTCACGGATCATCGGAGTTTGCAGTATTTGTTCAAGCAAAAGGAGTTCAATTTGAGATAGAGAAGGTGGTTGGAGCTATTGAAAGACTATGATATCACTATCTTGTATCATCCCGAAAAGGCCAATGTGGTTGTCACGCCCCAACCTCGGGAGGCGCGACCGGCGCTCAATCGAGTGAACCCAACTGAGCATGCCTTTTTGGTCACTTTCTACCCAACTCAATATGATCATGGAAACCATGCCTTCGCTTAATAAGATAGTAGGAAAGATCGTACATGCAACATTGTTAGTTCATTTTATATTACAACTCTTAAACCATCGTTAGGTTTCCAACATTTCATACAGATACAGTTTAGAAGAACTAGATTTTATAATTACAACACAGTTCATTGACCCATCCAACACCCGTACATAACCCACACAAACGTCTACGGAACCTCTAAAGATACAAAAGACAGTTATGATAATGTCGGCAACAGGGCCCCGGCTATACCTAAAAAGTGGAAATCTATAACAAAATACATACTGCATCACCCCTGGAAGAAAAGGGGATCACCAAGACTGCTGAGTGGAGGATGCTCCACTATCTACGATTGGCACTGTCTGCTATGGAGCCACCTACATCCATTGAAAGTTGTAGCGCCCCCGGCAAAATGGACGTTAGTACCATGGAATAGTACTAGTATGTATAACTAAACACCATCTCATTAGAAAGAACTATCATACAAGAACAAGGAAATCGCAAGGGTCAATTAAAAGCTTTAAACAATCACCACATCATCGAATAAAAGAATAATATAACTTTCACATAATTTCCATAGCTTTAGGTTAGGCCATTTAATACTGTTCATCATCATTCATAATACCACCGCTTTCTTGGGCGGAGTCCGATCACGACCCGATCAGCTAGGTTGCCTCATTTGAGACATGTATCTCAATCACAATCTCATTCTCACTTTCCGGATTCAATATCAGCACAGTACCACCATGTGTGCAGCACGTCCGATCACGGCCTAATCGGCTAGGCCGTCTTACCAAGACGTTGTTCCTTTTTCATTAATCGTCTCATCTCAATCTTTATTCCACTATATCAGTTTGTAGGCACTTGGGGCCACAATTATCATATCATACTTGGCACTAGGCCACACTTCACTTCATTTCCACTTTCAATGTTAACCTTGAAATTTCGGATCATAGGCACATACAAAAGCAATTCAAGTTCTAAGCATAGATAAGATTTCACATAGTTGGCATGACAATCTCAGTTTTAATCTTGACTTGAAGTCTAGGCATTTCCACACATGGTTCATATTGTTCGCACATCTTTAAATTATCAAGAATAGTACATTGCACATATTGAGGCACACCTTTCACGTATATATAGTTGCAAAACTAATTCATGTGAAATAACAATCAATACATCAATCAAATTTTAGTCTTACAACATTTGCATAGACACCAACAGAGCTCAATTTCTAAGAAGAGTGGGTTTTAGCCATACATACCTCAATAGAGCTTTCCTTAAATTCTTACAATAATTTTGGAACTCTTAGCCACCTCGATGTACTTATGAGAATTACAAGTTGATCCAAAAATTAAAGAGATAATCAAGATTCTAGCTCACTTGAGCATACTCTCAAGCACTAAGTGTGCATTATGGATTTTAAGGTCTTTTGTGAAAAATTCTATCATCTTACACCCCATTTGTTACATTCTTAGCCCACAATCTCCCCATACCCTTTTATCATACATGCATGCAAGACAATCAACCCTTATACCCATGAACCCATTTGTTAATTACTTAATTTAGTAGAAATTTTGAAACCAAAGGTTAGAGCACAAGTTCTTACCTCTTAGGATGAAGGCCTAGTAACTTTACTTGATAATCTTCAAGGATTTGGGCAAGGATTGAGTGGAGGCTTGGTGGAGATCACTTTCTCCCTCTAGAACTCTTGCTCTCACTTTAAATATGGTAGAAATTAGCTTAAGAGGGTCTAATGGGGTGATTTTAACGGAATGGGGTCAGGTTTTAAAAGTTAAAAAATGGGAGCCCCGACTCAATCTGCGGTCGCATATGCGACCGCATAACCGATATACGGACCGCAAAAGGGACCCTCAAGACGTGGATACACGACTCGGGTATGTGACCAATATGCGGTCCGCATACCTGTTCTGCGGTCGGATAATGCACCGCAGAACTGCCCTATACAAAAATCCAAGGAGGCTATGCGACGACTATGCGGCCCGCATATTGATTATGCATTCGCATAATTGACCTCAAAACTAACCAATATACTGCATCACTCTGCGGCGACTGTGCGGTCCGCATAGCTATTATGCGATCGCATAATGGACCGCAGAAATGCGCTTTTTTGAAAAACATTATTCCTTAACTTTTTAATGCACAGATCAATCCAAAAGGTCCGAACCGCGGCGAGCTTGCACTACGAGATTTTAGGTTTTTGAGTAAACATTTATGGGGCCTTACAGTGGTGGCCGATGCCTTGAGTAGAAAGTCAGTGAGTATGGGAAGCCTTGCGTACATCCCAGTCGGTGAGAGACTGCTGGCATTAGATGTTCAGGCCTTGGTCAATCAGTTCGTGAGGTTGGATGTTTCTGAGCCCAGTCCTGTTCTAGCTTGACCGTCGCTCGGTCTTCATTGTTTGAGAACATCAGGGAGCGTTAGTATGATGACCCTCATTTCCTTGTCCTTAGATACACAGTGCGGCACGGAGATGCCAAATAGGTTACGGTTGGAGATGATGGAATTTTGAGGATGTAGGGTCGTGTTTGTGTGCCTAATGTGGATGGACTTCCTGAGTTGATTCTAGAGGAGGCCCACAGTTTTCGGTATTCATTTCATCTGAGTGCCGGTAAGATGTATCAGGACTTGCGGTAGCATTATTGGTGGAGGAAGATGAAGAAGGATATAGTTGCATATGTAGCTCAGTGTCTAAATTGTCAGCAAGTAAAGTATAAGCATTAGAGACCTGGTGGTTTGCTTCAGAAGATAGAGATTCCTGAGTGGAAGTGGGGGCGTATCACTATGGATTTCGTTGTTGGACTCCCACGGACTCAGAGGAAGTTCGATGCAGTTTGGCTCATTGTAGATAGGCTAACCAAGTCAGCACATTTCATTCATGTGGCAGTTACCTATCTTCAGAGCGGTTGGCAGAGATTTACATCCGCGAGATCGTTCATCTTCACAGTGTGCCCGTGTCTATCATTTCTGATCGAGGTAGGTAGTTCGCCTTACACTTCTGGAGGGCAGTACAGCGTGAGTTGGGCACACAGGATGAGTTGAGCACAATATTTCATCCTCAAATGGACGGCCAGTCCGAGCGCACTATTCATATGTTGGAGGATATGCTCCGCATTTGTGTTATAGACTTCGGAGGCTCTTGGGATCAGTTCTTGCCGCTTGCGGAGTTTGCCTACTACAACAGTTACCAGTCGAGCAATCAGATGGCTCCATATGAGGCATTATATGGTAGGCGGTGCCGATCGCCAGTTGGATTGTATAGTTGGGGGAGGCTCGGTTATTGGGTACAGATTTGGTACAGGATGCCTTGGATAAGGTTAAGATTATTCAGGATAGACTTCGCACAGCTCAGTCCAGGCAGAAAAGTTATGCTGACCGTAGAGTTTGTGATGTTGCATTCATGGTTGGAGAGAGAGTGTTTCTCCGGATCACCCATGAAGGGTGTAATGAGGTTTAGAAAGAAGGTCAAGTTGAGCCCTAGGTAAAACGGACCTTTTGAGATACTTCAAAGAGTGGGTGAGGTGGCTTACAAGCTCGCATTGCCACCTAGTTTGTCAGTAGTTCATCCGGTATTCCGTGTGTCCATGCTCCGAAAGTATCACGATGATCCGTCTCATGTGCTAGAATTCAGCTCTGTCCAGTTGGACAAGGATTTGACTTATGAGGAGGAGCCGATGGCTATTCTAGCTCGGCAGGTTCGCCAGTTGAGATCAAAGAGTTATCCTTCAGTTCGAGTGCAGTGGAGAGGTCAGCCCGTCGAGGCAGCTACTTGGGAGTTTAAGTCAGACATGCGGAGTAGATACCCACACCTTTTCTCCAGCCCAGATACTTTTCTATGTCCATTCAAGGACGAACGGTTGTTTTAGAGGTGGAGAATGTGGTGACCCGATAGGTCATCTTATGATTTAGAACCAAACTCTATGTTCCGAAGCCTTAAATATCTCATTTTTGCCTTCCTCAATTTGTGTGCACGGTCCGAATGTCTTTCTGGAAGGCTTATATGTAAAAACTGATAAATATAAGAATTTTTGCCTTAAAAATTAATTTTGAGTTGACTTCGGTCAATGTTTTGAGTAAACGGACCCGGATCCTTATTTTGACAGTCCCGATGGGTCCGTAACGTAATTTGGGACCTGGGCGTATGTCCGGAATCGAATTCCAAGGTCCCTAGCTCGAGATATGAATTTTTGTCGAAAATTTAAAGTTTGAATGTTTAATAATTGTTAAGAATTGACTGATGTTTGGCCTTGTTGATGTTGGGTCTGTATTTTGGTTTCGGAACCCGGTAAAGGTCCATTATTATATTTATGACTTGTTTGGAAAATTGGGTGAGAAACGGAGTTGGTTTGACGTGATTCGGATGTCCGGTTGTGAAAATAGATGTTTTAAAGTTATGTTGAAAATTTCATTTGATTTGGTGTTCAATTCATAGTTCTAGGTGTTATTTCGGCGAAATGATCACACGAGAAAGTTCGTATGATGTTTTAGGACTTGTGTGCATGTTTGGTTCTGGTGTGTTGTGCTTCGCGATCGCGAAGCCATTCTCGCGATCGCGAAAGGGATCTCTGCTGGGGGAGGATTTTACACTACGCGAACGCGAGACTATGGTTGCGAACGGGGAGCATTGGGGGGTTTGCTCTATGCGAACGCGACCCGTCACACGCGAACGCGTAGCGTTAGCTACGCTGGGTAGGGGACTTGAGGTTACACTACGCGAACGCGAGTCCTGTCTCGCGAACGCGTAGGTCTGGGGGGCTAAACCTTTTCGAACGCGTGTAGCCTCTCGCAATCTCGTAAGCCTAACATGCACTGCTCTTCGCGAACACGTCAGGATTCACGTGAACACGATGAATACCTGACGCCCAGTTATCAAAAACAGAACCAAAACGGGATTTTTACCATTCTTTCAAACTTCCAAAACTAGAAGACCTAGAGGAAATTATCCTAAGAGATTTTCTTCCCAAAATTGTTGGTAAGTGATTCTAACCTACTTTCTTTCAATTACCCATTTCATTTCATGAGTTTTCAAACTAAAAATCTAGGATTTTCATGGTGAAAATTGGGGGTTTGGGTAGAATTAGGAATTTTTGTATTAAAATTGGAATTTAGACCTCGAATGAAGGTCGGATTTCGAAACTAATTACATAATCGAGCTTGGGGGTGAATGGGTAAATGGATTTTGGTCCAGACCTCGGGTTTTGACCAACGGGTCCGGGGTCGATTTTTGACTTTTTGGGGGGAAGTTTGGGAAATATAAATTTGTGCATTGTAGTTGATTCTTTTAGCAATATTTGATGTTATTGAGTTAAGTGTGGCTAGATACGAGTGGTTTGGAGGTAGATTCTAGGGGAAAGGCCCCGGTAGAGCTTTCAATTAACTGCAGAGTGAGGTAAGTGATGTGTCTAAACTTGACGTGAGGGAGTTAGGAACCATCGGACTATGTGCTATGTGATTCTCATGTGAGCAGCATATATGCGAGGTGACGAGTGCTTATATGCCGCCGAATTATCTGTGTTCCCTAGTTTTGCGCTTTTCCTTATTTATTTTCTGCTCTGTCTTAACTGTTATATGTTCTAAATGCTTTCCATGCTTAACTGCTACTTGTTAACCAATATCTTCTCCTGTTAATGATGTTAGCTCTTCCATAGTTTCATGATTTCCTTCTATTTGCTTAAATTTACTTACCTGCACTTCTAATTGTCAATTGCTGGAGTGGTCTCGCTGTGTAGTATTGCTCGTGTAGATTTCTATATTATATAAGGTCCCGTTTCGTTCAATTTGGTATTTATTGATCGTTAAGGCTTTGTGTTTTGAACTGTTGATTTGACTGTGCTTTGAGTATTTGGTACTGATATGGTGGGATCGGGCTGCACGCTGCAGCATGTGTAATAAGGGTGGATTGATATGGTGGAATAAGGTTGACTATGTACTATACGGTGGGATTGGCTTGCACGCCGCAACAGGTGAAATAAGGGTGGATTGATATGGTGAAATAAGGGTGAACTATGATACGATATTGATATATGGTGGGATCGGGTTGCACGCCGCAACAACCTATATGTTTCCATTTCTTGAGGTGTGTTGGTTTCCGATATTTTTATTTGAACTATTAATGATTGCTAATTCTGGACGACACTGGTTTATTCTTGAGGCTGTGGCTATTATTTTCGGTTGCTATTCAGTATTCCTATTTTCTTTCATTATTATATATTGCGTACAGGTTGTAGCGTAGGTGACCCGCCTTAGCCTCGTCACTACTTCGTCGTGGTTAGGCTCGACACTTACCAGTACATGGGGTCGGTTGTACTGATACTACACTCTGAACTTCTTTGCATATTTTGGAGTCGGTCCCAGCAGCGGTTATTAGCGTTCTCGGATTGGATAGTTGCGGAGACTTGAGGTACAGTTGCTTAGCGCCCGCAGCTCTTGGAGTCCCCTTCCTCTTTCTATTTAGCTATGTATTTTCATTCAGACGGCTTTGCATTTATTTCAGACTCTTGTATGTATTACTCTAGAAGCTCATGCACTTGTGACACCAGGTTCAGGGATTTGTAATAGATGTTTGGCTGGTTTAGCTTCTGCATTTACACTTTAGATTATTTCAGTTATTTCAGTTCTTTCTTAATACTAACATTTAAACTATTAAAAAAATAAGTTGTTTTAACGTTGGCTTGCCTAGCAAGTGAAATTTTAGGTGCCATCACGGTCCTGACGGTGGAAATTTTGGGTCGTGGCAGTATTAGCCCCGATCCCCTATTTACTGCTTTTCTCGTATCTTTTTATGCCTATGTGACTTGCCGAGAGGTTTTGTTTTTGGTTTCAGAGTGATTTGGGACACTTAATCCATAAATTAAAGCCTAAGTTCTAGGATTTTAACTGTAGTTGGAACTGTGTGAGGACATCTCCGCAATGGAGTTTCATCTATTCTATTAGCTCAATTTGGTGATTTTGGACTTAGGAGCGTGTCCGGATTGTGAATTGGAGGTCTGTAGCTGAATTAGGCTTCAAAATGGCGGAAGTTGAATTTTTTGGGAAGCTTGACACGAGGAGTACTTTTTGATATTGGGGTCGGATTCCGATTTTGGAAGTTGGAGTAGGTCCTTAATATCGAATATGACTTGTGTGCGAAATTTGAGGTCAATCAGACGTGATTTGATATGTTTCGGCATTAGTTGTAGAAGTTTGGAGTTTCACAGTTTATTGAGTTTGAGTTGGAGGGTGATTCGTATTTTTAGCATAGTTTGATGTGATTTAAGGGCTTGACTAAGTTCATATGGTGTTTTAGGACTTGTTGGTTTGTTGGTTGAGGTCCTCGGGGCCTCGGGTGGATTCCGGATGCTTAACGGACTAGTTTTGAACTTGTAGGAGTTGTTGAAAAATCTGGTGTTCAGTTGTTGGTTTGCTTCTTCGCGTTCGCGAGGGAAGTACCGTGTTCTCGAAGGGGAGATGGAGGTAGGAGAGGATTTGTGCTTCGCGTTTCTGATGAAGGTCCCGCGTTCGCGAAGCTCTAAGGTAATAAGTCTACGCATCCGCGACGAGGGTTCCGCGTCCGCGTAGAAAAAGCTGGTCAACTGAGTCTCCAGGCAATTTGCCTACGCATTCGCGATGATTGTCCCGCGTTCGCGTAGGGTCGAGCTGACTAAGCTTCGCGATCGCAATTAGGCCATCGTGTTCGTGATGAAGAATTTTGGACTGAAGCAATTTTGTGCTTCGCGAACGCGAGGGTTCTTCCGCGTTCGCGAAGAAGGGATCACTGGGCGGTATAAACATTTCAAAAATGAGGGTTTAGCCATTTTTATCAAAACTTAATATAGAGAGCTCGGATTTGGACGAAATTTTGATGGATTTTCAAGCATCATTTGGGTAATGATTCTTCACTTCTTTTTGGTTGTATTCCACTAATCTATCATTAATTCTATCCTTTAATTTAAGATTTGAGTTGAGAAATTTGGGGAAAATGGGAAAAGTTCTTCAACCAAATTTTTGGGTTTCGATTGAGATTTTGACTTCGGATTTGAGTAATATTGGTATGAGTAAACTCGGGGGTGAATGGGTGTTCGTATTTTATGACTTTTACCCGATTCCGAGACGGGCCCAGATCGACTTTCTGGGGCAATTTTCTAATTTCTTGTTAAAGTCTTGATTTCATTAATTAGATTAGTTTCTTATAGTTATATTTATAGTATGTAATTGCTTTTGGCTAGATTTGGTCCATTCGGAGTCGGAAAATCGTGGAAAAGGCATTCTTACTGATTGATTTAGCTTGGTTCGAGGTAAGTGGCCTGCCTAACCTTGTGTAGGGGAAATCCCCTTAGAATTGGTACTGTTGTGGTACTTTTGTGATATGTGAGTGCCGTGTACGCGAGGTGACGAGTGCGTACACGGGCTAGTTGTTGAAAATTCCGATTTTTACTGAGTAGTAACCTGTTTCATCTTAATTGAGTTATACCAACATGTGTAGTTTTCATGTTTAGCCTAATATCGCATGTCTACATGTCTTAAATGCTTATTTGAACTATGTGCAGCATGCGTAGTTGATTTCCTATTGTTCCTTGATCTATATCAGTCTTAACTATAGAATTCTTGCTGTTAATTGTTGTATTCATCAGTTTCGAGGTGTGTGTTTACTTTTGGGACTACTAGGTGGTACCTCGGGAGATCCCCCTGCCCGTTTACTTTTGAGACTACAAGGCGGTACCTCGGGAGATCTCTCTGCACATTTACTTTTGAGACTACGAGGCGGTACCTCAGGAGATCTCCTTGCATATTTACTTTTGGGACTACGAGACGGTATCTCGGGAGATCCCTGCTGTTTATCCCTTTGTGTTGTGCTGTTATTTTCTGTGGTTATCTCTTTGTTAAATTTCCAGTCTCTTATTACACTACTATATTCTTCTGCCTTATTTATTATATACCACTAGGGCCTTGACCTGACCTCGTCACTACTCGAACGAGGTTAGGCTTGGCACTTACTGGGTACCGTTGTGGTGTACTCATGATACTCTTCTGCACATGTTTTGTGTGCAGATCCAGGTACTTCTTATCAGCCTCGATATCAGTGAGAAACGAGATTTTGGAGACTTCAAGGTATATCTGCCTGCATCCGCAGACCTCGGAGTCCCCCTCTATACCCTCCTATGTTGTTTACCTTTCCGTACTTTCTTAGACTCTGGTGTATAGAGATACTTAATTTTTCTTCTATAGCTTGTGACTTATGATTACCGATTTTGGGAATACTGTGTGTACTTTAGTGCTGGGTTACTTGTACATGCCGAGCAGCATTTTGTCATTTTATAGCTATCTGTTGCAGTCTAGTTATTAAATTTTGTTTTTATTTTTGTTATTCCGCAATTTGTTAGGCTTACCTAGTCGTAGAGACTAGGCGCCGTCACGACGTCTTACGGAGGGAGATTTTGATCGTGAAAAGTTGGTATCAAAGCTCTAGGTTCATAGGTGTCGTGAGTCACAAGCAGGTTTAGTAGAGTCTCGCGGATCGGTACGGAGACATATGTACTTATCTTCGGGAGGCTATGGAACTGTTAGGAAAATTTCACTTCTTTTGTTTTTTTGTCGTGCGAAATTGTTGACCTCGAAATTTTAAACTTATGTCTTCTATTCTCTCACAGATTGTGAGGACACGTACAGCCGGATCAGATAACCAGGCATACGCGCCCTTTCTAGAGCCACGAGAGGCCGAGGCCGGGGTAGAGGCCGAGGACGTCCACGTGGTGTAGCCAGAGCACCCGCACGAGCTGCTACAAAGGAACCACCAGTAGCTCCAGTCGGAGCGCAGGCACTTGAGACGCCTGTTACTGCACCAGTTCTTTAGGAAACCCTTGCACAGTTCCTGAGCATGTTTGGTACTCTAGCTCAGGAAAGGTTGATTCCCCTTGCTATTGCCATATCTCAGGTCGCGGGAGGAGCACAGACTCCCGCCGCCCGTACCCTAGAGCAACGGGTTCAGGTCGACCAGGTTCAAGAGGTTATACCAGTACAGCCGGTAGCGCCAGTTCGGCCCGGGGGTAGGGCATCAATTTCTAAGGAGGAGCAACTCAGGCTCGAGAGGTACAAGAAGTACCACCCTCCTACTTTCAGTGGCTTAGTGTCAGAGGATGCCCAGGGTTTTCTTGAGGAGTGCCACCGTATCCTCCGTACTATGGGCGTAGCAGAGTCGAGTGGGTTTCTTTCACTATGTTCCAGCTTAGAGGAGCGGCCTATTAGTGGTGGCATGATTATGATTTGGGTAGTCCGGCTGAGCCAGCTTCACTTAGTTGGACTCAGTTCTCGGATATGTTCTCAGGGGAGTATGTTCCCCAAAGCCTTAGGGATGTTTGGCACACAGAGTTTGAGTAGTTGTGCCAGGGTTCTATGACTGTGTCAGAGTATGCGGTTCATTTTAGTGATTTGGCTAGGCATGCACCAGCCTTGGTTGCTACAGTTCGGGAGAGGGTCCATTGGTTTATCGAGGGGCTCCACCCTAGTATCAGGCTTAGCATGGCCCGAGAGTTGGAGATGGATATTTCATACCAGCAGGTTGTGGGTATTGCTAGGAGAGTGGAGGGTATGCTTGCTCGGGAGAGAGAGGAAAGGGAGGCCAAGAAGTCTCGAGAGTCTGGCACTTATAGTGGTACTCGTGCCTCAGCTGCAGTTCGTCATGGTAGGGACTATGTGAGTCGCCCTGTTCATTCAGCACTTCCAGTCGCTAGTGGTATTCCAGCTACTCTTAGGCCCCAAGAGCCTATTATGCACCTCCAGTATCTAATGCACCTCCTGCACGAGGTGCTTTTAGCGGTCAGTCCAGCAGGCCTATTCTAAGCCAGGCACATCAGCTACGCCCTCCGAGAGCTTATTTTGAGTGTGGCGACACTCACCATAGGTGAGGGATTGCCGCAGACTTAGGAGGGGTGCACCTCCACAGACTTCTCAAGCACCGCGCGCTCCATCGGGTCCTCAGGCTATGATTACAGCACCAGCTACCACTCTACCTGCTCAACCAACTTGAGGTAGAGGTCGCCCTAGAGGTATGCTCTTCCTGCTCGTATAGAGGTAGTTGCTTTCGACTCTGTCATTACAGGTATTGTTCTGGTCTGTCATAGAGATGCATCTGTTTTATTTGATCTAGGCTCCATTTATTCCTATGTGTCATCTTATTTTGCTCCGTATTTGGGCGTATCCCATGATTCTTTTAGTTCTCCTGTTTATGTGTCTACACCTATAGGAGATTCTATTGTTGTTGACCATGTGTATCGGTCGTGTTTGGTTGTTCTTAGTGGTTTTGAGACCAGAGACAATTTATTATTGCTTAGTATGGTAAATTTGATATTATCTTGGGCATGGATTGGTTGTCGCCCTATTATGCTATTCTTGATTGTCACACCAAGACTGTGACGCTGGCTATGCTAGGCTTACCGCAGTTAGAGTGGAGAGGCACCTTAGATTATACCTCCAGCAGAGTTATTTCATTTCTTAAAGCTCAACGAATGGTTGAGAAGGGGTGTGACGCATATCTAGCTTATGTGAGTGATGTTACTATTGATACCCCTACAGTTGAGTCAGTTCGAGTAATGAGGGACTATCCTGATGTATTTCCAGCTGATCTTCCAGGCATGCCGCCCGATAGAGATATCGACGTTGGAATTGATTTGTTACCGGGAACAGCCCATCTCTATTCCTCCGTATAGTATGACTCCTCCTGAGTTGAAGGAGTTGAAGGAACAGTTACAGGAATTGCTTGATAAAGGCTTCATTCGACCCACTGTGTCACCTTGGGGTGCCCCAGTCTTGTTTGTGAAGAAGAAGGATGCTTATATGCATATGTGCATTGATTATCGCCAGTTGAACAAAGTTACAGTGAAGAACAGGGATCCATTTCCTCATATTGATGACATATTTGATCAGTTACAGGGTGCCAAAGTGTTTCCAAGATTGACTTGCGTTCAGGCTATCATCAGTTGAAGATTCGGGAGCCAGATAACCCGAAGATTGCGTTTAGGACTCGGTATGGTCATTACGAGTTCCTTGTGATGTCATTTGGGTTGACCAACGCCCCAGCAGCATTTATGCATTTGATGCACATTGTATTCCGGCCCTATCTTGGCTCTTTCGTCATTGTGTTTATTGATGACATTCTGGTGTACTCCCGGAGTCGGGAGGAACATGAGCAGCACCTGAGGACTGTGCTTAAGACCTTGAGAGAAAAGAAGTTATATGCAAAATTCTCAAAGTGTGAGTTCTGGTTAGATTTAGTGGCATTTTTGGGTCACGTGAGTTCTGGTTAGATTTAGTGGCATTTTTGGGTCACGTAGTGTTGAGTGATATGATCGAGGTGGATCCGAAGAAGGTTGAAGTAGTGCAGAGTTGGCCTAGATTGTCCTCAGCTATGGAGATCCGGAGTTTTCTTTGTTTGACAGGGTATTACCGTTGATTTGTAGAGGGTTTCTCATCTATTACAGCACATGTGACCAGGCTGACCCAGAAGGGTGCTCCGTTCAGATGGACAAAGAAGTGTGAGGAGAGCTTTCAAAAGCTCAAGACATCTTTGGCTACAGCCCCAATATTGGTATTGCCTACAGGTTCGGGGTCTTATACTCTATATTGTGATGCGTCGCGGATTGGTCTCAACGCGGTGTTGATGCAGGACGGTAGGGTGATTGCCTACGCGTTTAGACAGCTGAAGGTTCATGAGAAGAACTATCCTGTCCACGACCTTGAGTTAGCAGCTATTGTTCATGCATTGAAGATTTGGCAGCAATATATGTACGATGTCCTTTATGAGATCTACACTGATCACCGGAGTTTACAACATCTGTTCAAACAGAAGGATCTTAACTTGTGTCAGCGAAGGTGGTTGGAGCTGCTTAAGGATTATGATATCACTATTCTATACCATCCCGGGAAGGCCAATGTGGTGGCCGATGCCTTGAGTCGCAGGGCGGAGAGTTTGGGGAGCTTAGCATATCTACCAGCAGCAGAGAGGCCATTGGCATTGAATGTTCAGGGCTTGGCCAACCGGTTTGTTAGATTGGATATTTCTTAGTAGGGTCGAATTTTAGCTTATGTGGTCTCCCAATCTTCTCTTTATGATCGTATCAGGGAGCATTAGTATGATGACCCACATTTGTTTGTCCTTAAGGACACGGTTCAGCACGGTGATACTAAGGAGGTCACTATTTGAGATGATGGTCCATTGAGGATGCAGGAAGGCTATGTGTGCCCAATGTAGACAGATTTCTTGAGTTGATTCTCCAGGAGGATCACATTTTGCGGTACTCCGTTCATTTAGGTGTTGCAAAGATGTATCAGGACTTGAGACAGCATTATTAGTGGAGGAGAATGAAGAAGGACATAGTGGAATATGTAGCCCGGTGTCTAAATTGCCAACAGGTGAAGTATGACCATCAGTGACCGGGTGGATTGCTTTAGAAGTTAGAGATTCCGGAGTAGAAATGGAAGCGGATCACTATGGATTTTGTTGTTCGGCTTCCACGGACTCAGCAGAAGTTTGATGCAATTTGGATGATTGTAGATAGGATGACCAAGTCAACTCATTTCATTCTTGTGATGACTACTTAAATACTATCAAATTTAAATCAAATTGTAATTCTGATTTTTTTTAAAAAAAATATAAAAAGATATGTAATTTTACTATTTTATCCTAAATTTACTGATATTTTTAATAATTGCTATTTTTGTATTATTTTCCATCATCAAATGAACTTTTGTTTTATTTCAACTCAAATATTTTTATCTATAAATTTGCAATCAAATTTTCTTTATTAAAAAAATATTTGGCAGTTTTGTATAGATATAAACTACCATATCTATAGAAAAAAAAATACTATCATATCTATAGATATAGATATAGATATAAATACATAGATTAGATTTATCTAAGACCTATTTCATTCAACTAATTTCATTAATTATTTTTAATTATCAATGTTTTCCTAAAATTGCCAAGTGGCTTCTTTTTAGCTTGCCACTTCGCTTAACCACAATGCATACTACCCTCCTTTTAATATAATATAGATATAGATTAGTGCAGTTTTCTTCTACTATTTCTAGAAATATTTTTTCATCATAATGTTACCAAAGACTTAAACCTAATTTCATCAAGAAAAATATAGAGTTTCTTGATATGCATTATATGCCACACTAAACAAACACTAGCCGCTTTTTTAGCACTTAATCTTTCAAATTACAGGGAGAAGTCAGCATGCACTTTGTCTATCCAAGTGACATTATAGCATCATTTTTAAAAGTTAAATAAAAGAACATCTCCTGTCTAACACAGGTGGCACTGGGTACTACCAAGCTAGTTGACAAAAAACAGTGTAAAGAGACAAGAGAGAGAGAGATCCATATGATTTGGTGAGAAACTAACAAATCTAAGTATTCGATAAGATTTGCTTCATTAATGAACAAAATAATAATACAATAATAATACTTTATGAATTGTTTTTTTGTGGAAGGTTATAAGTAATGTTTGAGGTGTTACGGCTAGGTACGGATGGTGGCATTTGTTAGGGGATTGGGGCAGATTCATGCGGTGGTTTGCCCTTTGGTTGCACAAGAAGACAGCTCTTGATTTGTCTATTGATTAGGTACCTCCGTACCATATGCCTCTTGTCTCCTTTGTTACTTTCTTCCTTATATCATCATACAGCTCCACCTCTATATATATAAAGGTTAGCACAGAAGGTCTAATCTCATAGGTTAGCGCGTAAGGTCTTATCACATTATTAGTAGCCGAAATGTGGGCCGGCTAATTTAGGAAAAACTTTCACATGTGCATAGGAATACTAGAACATGTTTAATAAGCCTTAGTCGACCTTTCGAATTTATTGGATCCTTTCGACGTTTGAGAATTCCTCTACACCTCCCCCCCCCCCCC